>NC_056750.1:100066140-100068640 GCF_019279795.1 Protopterus annectens | reverse complement strand
ACAAGTGGGCTTATTGTAGCATTTGGGGTCCTGCTATTAAAAGAAGAATTAGCCTGAGCAGTGTTATGTAAACTTGGTGAGATAACAGTCTGGCCAGTCGTAGATAAAAATTGCTGGTCACTGGATGCATTAAAGTTCTGTACATTATTAATCAAATGACTCTCTTCAAACAGTTGGTTGTTTACATATCCAGCCAATAAAACACTATCAGTACTTCGAATATTTGAAACAGAAACCAAGCTAGATTGCTCATGGCTGTCTGGGGCAGTGTTCTGGAAAGAATTACTATGAAGGTGTAAAGGGGTAGTACAGGGGCCAGCAATAGAACGGCCCTGAGGAGCTACCCTTGTTGCAGAAATTGGCTGGACATAAACATTAGTGTGCATAGTTTGTGACCTAGATGGGCGGGAAGTTAAACCTGTATTAAGATCAGGAACCCCCGCTGAATTAGTAGTACACTGAATAAGTTGGACTGGATTATTAGATATGGGGGTAGATACAGAAAGTGTCGGAATTCTGCAGTCATGCGTTAAGTCCATCCTAAGTGGGCTATTAGTACGATTGTTAAAAAAGGGTCGTAAATTTCTGAAACTATACCTGAACTTGCCCTCTGATCTTAGGGGGTAAGCTCTGTTATGCTGGTACTGCAGGATATCTCTCTGTAGTTTTAGTTTTTTTCTATGTACAATGGTAGCAACATGTCTGGTGATCCTCGGATGTATACCATTAAAAATATGAAGAAATAGATGTAAGTCAGGGTGATTGGTGACTTCCTTATATAAGTCCAAAATTTCATTATTCACTGACAAGAGCTTGTTCTTGTTATGGTCGATTAAAGCCCTAACTATTAGTAGACCAGTAGTGTTGTATAAAGCCACCAATTCTTTGTATAAATCAGAATCCTTAGATAAGTTATTGGGGAACTTTGTAATCCTTAGCCCTAATGGCACAATGTCCTTACTGAGACAACTAGATAAATAAAAGTTGTCATATTGCAGATTCTTAAACACAACTAACAGCCTCTCAAGTGAAAAAATCATTTGTTTTAAATTAGATGTGGCAGATGAGTTATTAAAGGCTGCAAATGTAGTAGTGTCATTTTGATTGGTAACTTCCAAAAAGGGGTTAGTAGTGTCTTTAGTGTTAATAAATGATAACAGGTTATCTGTGATCAAGTTCTCCGTGACCGGGTTCCGAGGCTGCTGGCGGGAAAAAACTGGAGGGGTGTGCGCCATGTTGATAGTGCTGGAATGTCTTGTAGTATCTATCGTTGCACTATTAGTGTTGTCCTGAATAGTGTTAGCTGGAAGAAAATGGCAAGACTTAGATTGTCCTGATATTTGGCCATTCACTGAAGTAGTTGGAATGGTCTGAGTAGTTGAAACTGCATGCAAGCTCCTTTCCGTGCTATCGGGAACATTAACCCGATACTGATGTAGTAAAGGCGGGAAATTCGGTCGTTGCAAGTTATTAATAACAGTCGCTGAATTGTTTTGTGGTTGTAGCGGTTGTAGCGGTGTTTCCGACCTAAATTCATGACTAGAACTAGAGTGATCAGTGGCATCAGACAATAAATTTATCGGTAGTCCGACAGTGGGAACCGGACTAGTAAACACAGTACCTGTAGTATCAGATGCAGTAGAAATAGTTAGTGGAGCAGCCCGTCTCAGGTTCCTGGAGCTGTCAGCACTTGGTTCATGCAAAACGCTAGTATCCGTGTTTGTGGTAGATGTGCAAGCCGATCTATTGTGCTTATCAGCAAACGTACCGTGTATAACTTTGGATGCACCTTGTGTTTCATCGGAAATGAAACCATTTAGTAAATATCGTAGTTGCACTCCGGTGTCTGTGCAACGTAAATTAGTAGGATTAAAGTCCAGAGTAATGGGTAACGAGGAATTCACAGTGCTGTGGTTATTCCCATTTGTAGTAGATATCATCGTGGACGTTGTAGCTGTCATTGAAGCAGACCCTGTAGTATTTGCAGTGGTAGTCTTGGTAGTCGTGGTCACAACTTCTTCTGTAGTAATACTGTTTTGAGATTCACCATACATAGAAGAAAAGAAATTAGGCGGAATCGTAATCGTGGTGTGTTCCAAATCGATGTGGCTACTAGAGCCATGCTCTCCACTTGGGTTGTTGAACATAATTCAGAGAATAGAATATAACATGCCAAAAAAACTCTATATATGAAGATGTATAATAAATAGCTAATAAAAAACTTCAGAATACTTGAAAATACTTCAAAAATTAGATTTTTAGAGCAAATGAAAACCGAGAGCCAGTAGAGTTGCGCTTCATCCAGTTTAATATGCTGGACTTCCTTAGAATTGTAACATTACACCACGAATCCTGAATATATATGCACAGTACAATTTATGAAATGACATCATGTGCAGTACACCAATGTCCAAGTAATAAAACATTAATATGTAAACAGATGAAAACACATAGTGCACATGCATGTGTATGAATAAGTATAAGGAATCTATTATATTAA
>NC_056750.1:99813640-100058640 GCF_019279795.1 Protopterus annectens | reverse complement strand
GGATAGAAAACCCATAGCAAAAGACAAATAGGGAGTCTGACAGGTATGGGCTTGTGGTGCTTTGGCCGATGTCCGGAGTCACTAGACTCGAGCCTTTTCAGCCTTGGACCACCCCAAACTCACAGAAGATGCACTACCTATTCTACTGTCGCTATCCTTAACTGCTAGTCAGATACTGAAAGTCGCCTATGACCATGATGCTCTCCACACTTGAAAATACTGGCAGGTTGCACCAGAAAATAAGCATGAATGAGGTCAACATGCTAGGTGCGCTCAGCAGCACTTATACTGTATCCCTCCACGTTAACCTCCAGCTTCTTATGTAAATCAGTACAACACACTCAAAACAATGAATGAATCTTCGTCTACTGGACCCCTATCTTCCATGCATCTTCATTTGTTACAAGCAGCTTAACTGTTTGCAAAACAGAGAACTGGAAACTCAGCTAATGGTTTGTAACACCAATTACTGTAGCTGGAATGACGTAGAACATGACTCAGCATTTTGTTTGAGATAGAGACTAGTAGTTGAGCTGCGGCAGTGTGGGCAAATATAAATTTTTTTAAGCCTATGGGATGTTTTCGGGGATTGTTTTGATTAGTAGGTACTATTACAACAAAGAAATGACAGAGTTACTTGAATCTATACGTGTTTCAGCAGTCCTCAAAAGTTCTGATATGTATATTTAGTTATTTGATAATGGATGTACAGCGCTGATCCACGTAGCCATGCTTCAGGCTTAAAGCAGTGTATAAGAATATGAAAAAAATACAGCCCGTTCCTAATACACACACACACACACAAAGTCTCTTTTGCATTCTTGCACTCATTCACTTAAACTCATCGCTCTCACTCTTTTATGATCTCTCACACAGTCATAGTCACTCCCTCATTCATACCTGCATTCACTCACATATCACTCTTACTCTCCCAATCATACACACACACACACACACACACACACACACACACACACACACACACACACACACACACACACACACACAGCCACTTCCTCATTCATACCTCCATTCATTCACACATCGCTCTCACTCTCCCGGTGTCACACACAGTCACTTGTTCATTCATTCCTGCATTCACTCACACATCGCTCTCACTCTCCAGATTTCTCTCACACACAGACTCTCTTGCTTTCATGTATGCATTCACTCACACACGCAGTCAGACACACACACACACACACACACACACACACACTCTTTCAGGCATTCATTTACCTGACACCCGGCCTGATGGTTATTAGTTTGCGGCCCCCCTCTGAGGAAGCCGCAGCTCCCCAGGGTGCCACGGCACACACTTTGAGACCCCCTGGCTTAACTATTTCTTTCTGAGGAACAGCCGTTGAATTTTTGAACAGCACAGTAAGTTCAAAAAGAATACATTAGTTACATAACTAATGCAAGTGATGTAGAATTTCCTAAAATATTTACTACCCATCCCCCTCCCCCTAAACAAAATAGTTGCAGCTGGAACTGATTGCAGGGGTATTTTTATTTTGGTAAAATATATTGATCCCCATCAATTGTTCTGATACACCTCAGTATTACATGGGACAGCATAATTGATGTTCAGTGTTTTGCATTGGCTTTAGATAGAGTATGTCTTTCATAAATCTCACGTTTCCACAAACAAATGTCACAGTTTGGGCATTTGAAAAGGTTTGACTAGTCCTTATTGATTTGTGCTATTTAGCACTAAAAGCTTGGACCACTGACTTTCTGTCACAGGGGTTAGAATTCCTCTGATGGTAAAGTTTAGCCAATCCCCTGCCACAGGGAGTCAGAGGGAGGAATTCTGAGGTCTGTAAAGCTGCCAGTGTTGGTTTTTGCAGGCAGGAAACCCATATGTACAGAAGCAGTGTGAAATTAGAACATATGCTAGCAGAGATAAGTAGGACTTATATAACTGTACTTTGTATTTTTAAATTAATTAAATGCATTTACTATTTGAACAGCAGTGAACATGGTATTAGATTTAGAGTCAAGAATATTATTTTCAGTGTTTATCTTTTTTTTCGATGTGACTATGGCTTAAATAGCTAACTTTATGTACTATATTATACTGCAGTCCTTTTTGTAGCAATTCACTGTTACCATCCCAAGCACATAATCAACAGTGATCCTTCGTCATTGTTTTACATAGCCATAAAATATGCAGTAACTGTCACAATGATGAGAATTAAGTTATGGAACTGGAGTCGCTGCATTCCCTGGGTTACCACCCTACTTTGATTTGTAGGTTAATAATAGGGCATAGCTACATCCTAGAGCTGAACTTCTGTCATATTGAAACAGACACCTACCTACTCAGGAGGAGCTCCTTCATTTCATTACTACATTGTTTACCCACCCATCCTTGCACAAACAACCTGTTTTTCCATTTTTGCATATAGAGTCAGGGTGTCAAATCAGCAGTAACAATTACACTAACCCTTCCTCTGTTGTTCTTCCATACCACACACACACACACACACACACACACACACACACACACACACACACACACACACACAGCCAGTTTAGTCCACCATCTGCATGTTTTGGAATGTTGGAGGAAACTGCAGCAAGCAGAGAAAACCCACTTGAACACAGGGTGAATATGCTGATGCTGTAGAGAAAGCAACCAAACTGATAATCGAACTGGAGAACCTCTTGCTGTAAGGCACCTGTAATCTCTGTGACACTGTGTCTGCCACTGTATACTTCAGTAACACATTCAAAATCACATTATTCTAAAATTCTGGATGGTACTGTTAGCATGTAAATTTCACACGTACTGCCACAAGTATGTTTGATGATGTGAAGTAGTGCCAGCTGTGCCAGAGGAAGTGCGGCAGTGCATTTGTAACATATGCCAGCTTAGCTAGCTGGAGTTTTTGAAAAGAATTATATGTCTTTTGAATATCAAACTGATTTGTACAGATGCTTGTGTTAAAAATGTATCAACAGTGGGTTTTGCTTGGAAATTAAAGAAATGCACATTTATATCAGACTGTGCTGTTGTAACTGGGGAAATGTATGAGATTTAGCCCAGTTAACCTTAAGAAAAATAATCTGAAATCAAATGACTTGGTTTAGGCCATAAAGATTTTATCTCAGTGGTCAGAATACAGCCAGAGATGCAATATCTGTGAAAAGCCATTCTGCAGGAAGGGTAGAAGTGCTGGAATTATTTTATAACTTCTTGATCCTTTATGCTGTATTAAGCCTTTAGCTAAAGTTATGTGTGTATTTCAATACATCTGTGCCAAATCCTGACTTACTGTCTAGTGAGGGAACCACAGATCACATCACCAGATGTGATGCCATGCTGTAGCTAGCACTCAAATTGTGTTTGCATACTAGTGAGAGATCTGATAGTGGCACTCTGTTATTGGAACTGACAACAAAGACAGTCATCCATTTCAATTTGCATTGTTCTAGCCAGTAAGTAGAAAACAGTTATTCTTCAGTCATTTAGTAAAATATAGGGAACTTTGTTAAATATTGTTTTTTGTTTCTGTGTGAGTCTTTCCATCTGTGTGTTTTTTTCATATTTCCTGTGAATTGAAACTCTGGTGTTTATTGTGAATAGGTATTCAGTATTGTCATATTATTTTTTTATAAAGTATATCTAAACCTTTCATTGTGGCTGGTCTTTTAGAAAATATTTTAACCATCGTGAGCACTTGCATTTATTTAGTGGCACTGTGGATGGTCTTCGTGTTTTCACTGTTGCAGTCATCACACTTGGGTTATCAGCCTGCAGGAGCCCTCAGTCGGCCTGAATACCAGAGTCTTAGGATTTCTGTGTCAGGTGCTGTCACTTCTTCCATGATGTCTGGTCGTCAGGGGTATAAAACAGGCAGCCGATGCCATTACATCAGTCTTTCTTGTCGAGGAGGAGCCCAAAGCAGAAGCAATTTGGAAGTGCCGGTCGACCACTACCTGAAATTTTTGTTTTTGAGTTGATCATCCTGAAGTCTTCTAATACTAAGTACCCCATTGGGGATCCTTTTTTCTTGCTCTAACCGATGTCAGAAAAAGTTAACAATTGTCTTGCCTGTGGAAAGCAAATACCTCACAGAGATTTTCATTCTTACTTCGTCACCTATTTAGGCCCAGACCACGACGTCCCTCACTGTCGGTTTTGTGCCTTGTATAACGCCCGTACTATTCGTCGTCAGGCTATCTTTATTGCTAAAGTCTTTTGCTCTCGTTCTCCAGATTCCGAAATGGCTTCGGTAAGCCATCCGACTACCAATCTTCCAAAAAAATAAGGATAACGACAGAGACAGACCACATAGGTCCAAAACTGTTGACGAAGCTTCCATTAAACTAGTTGCCAATCCTATGGTACTCAGTGAGGCTCCTTTGCAGCCCCTGATGCCTGCTTCTCTGGATTCGCAGGCCTCTGCTGAGACCTATTCAGAGTCCGGTATGCAGCAAAATGCTTCTTCTACTACGGAACCTGCGGATGTCTCTACCTCGGATGGGTCCGGAGCTGCTGTGCAGGCACCGGCTTCTGTAGAAAACCGCTGACCAGAGCGTATGCTCAGGCTCCCATTCCACAAAAACAAATTCTTAGAATGGCTGAAGACCTTATTACGCTAATTAGGGGAAGCCAGCCTTCCCCTGCTAAGAGACAAAGAACTGAGTTACCTTCAGATTCTACAGACCAGGAGTCCGATGAACTCTGATCCTTCTGATTAACAGGACATTCCCTTATCAGCCTATGACCATTCAGATGCAGAGGACTCCATTCCCTCTGACTCCCCTCCAGAGGATTTTTCATTTGGCGAAACCTTGCATATTGTAAGAAAGCATTTCCTCTGGGAATGCCAGGAATATCTGCAGTCCAAAAAGAGACTCGAGAATTTTTAGAGTTGCCTCAGCACAGGCCTTTAGCAATGCACCCTGTCCTGGATGTTGTGGATGATGTTTTTATGGAATCCAGTTTTACTCCAGACACCTTACCTCAGGCCCCTAGGAAACTTGACAGGTACTACAGAGTACCTGATTGCCACAAGTTTCTTTTTAAGAATCCTACTGCTGATGCAGACATCATTTCCCAGGGACCTAAAGGCATTAAGACTACTACAGCCAAAAATCGTCCCCCTTCGGGCAGGGTTTCCAGAGTTTTAGACAAATGGGGTAAGAAGGTATATACCTCTGCCACTCTTGCTTTCAGGGCATTGAATTGCCAGTTTCACATACTGAAGTACCAGCAACATATTATGGAACTAATCAAACCAAAAATGGTAGTATTTCGAGATTGTGCAGAAAATAAAGATTTACAAGAGCAAATGCAATCTGCAAACCAAGTTAGTAAGCATGCTTTACAGTGTGGCTTTGATGCCCTAGAAGCTTCTTGCAGGGCTGCAGTCACTGGTTCTGTACTGAGAAGACATGCTTGGCTAATGGAGCAGTCCGTGCCTAGATCATGTCAAATCCAAATTACTAGATGCTCCTTTAAATAAGGATTGTTTTTTGGCACCAAAGCAGAAGAAGTTCTTAAAAAGATGGAAGAAAAAGCTAAATCTATGCAAACTGTTAAAGAATTCTTACAAGTGCAACCACCTAGATTCAGTAGGTATTGTCCTTCAAAACACTGGTCCTTTCCAGCCCCCTCCAGGCCTTCCCAGACAAGACCCAGGGGAAACAGACTGCCCAGACTACAGTCTCAGGGTATGCAGAGATCTAAGCAAGGGAGTGCCCCCACCTCTAAAAAAGGGAGTGGTAAGCCACCTCCCTTTGGAAAAAGTTCACAATGACTTATCAACTCTACTTCCTAGCCCTGCCCAAGTGCTTGTTCCCCCTAGGAGGAAAACTTGCCCTTCATGCAAAAAACTGGATGTCTGTCACTCAGGACGGATGGGTCCTCAACTTTGTATCCCAGGGGTACAAATTTTATTTCCATTCACTGCCAACCCCAAGCGGGTTTCCAGACCTTCCTCCAAACCATTGGGCAGAGGCTCAAAAGCAGGTACTTTCCCTGCTCAATATCAGAGCTATTCAGCCTATTCCAGTAGAACAAAGGGGTCAGGGTTTCTACTCCATACTGTTCCTGGTGCCCAGAAACGAAGGCTCTTGGCACCCAGTCCTGGATCTTTCAACTCTCAACACCTTCCTGGTGGTCCCAAAATTCAAGATGCTTACCCTGCAACAGCTTCTCCCTGTGCTAGCCAGTGATGCCTGGTTAGTCACACTAGACTTAAAAGAAGCTTATCTGCACATCCCCATAAGGGAGTCATGCAGGAAATATCTATGTTTCAGGGCAGGATCTGTGCACTATCAGTTCTCTGCACTTTCCTTTGGCTTGTCTACTGCGCCCAGGGTATACACCAAATGCCTGACTCCAGCCATTGCATACTGCAGGCAGAGAAGTATCCAAATTTACCCATACTTAGACGACTGCCTGATTCAGGCAGTCAGGAATTGCTGCTTCAACACCTGGCATTTGTAAAAAGCCTTCTCACTTCATTGGGGTACACCATCAACAAAAAGAAATCTCAACTGTTACCAAGTCAAAAGATTGTATTCCTGGGAGCAAGCCTGGATACAACTTCCCAGATGGCATTTCTCACTTCAGAAAAACAGGTCTGTCTGACAGACTATTTGAAAATAATGGCCACCAAAACCCAGATATCTGCAAGAAAAATACTGCAAGCCGTAAGGTTCATGACCTCATGTATTCTGCTAATTCCGTATGCAAGACTGCATATGAGTAAACTTCAGTGATTCTTAAAAAGTCTTTGGTGCCAGCATTCTCAGGACCTGGAAGCAGTCATTCCTATCATACCTCGTCTAAGGGCGGAGTTCCTTTGGTAGGCAGAAGCATGCAACCGCAACAAGGGACTGCATTTCACTCAACCCCATGCCACACAAACCCTGACCACAGACACATCAGACTATGCATGGGGGGCTCACATGGCAGGCAGATACATTCAGGGCCGCTGGAGTCCAAAGCAGATTCACCTGCACATCAATCAAAAAGAGATGCTAGCTGCACAGAATGCCCTGACAACTTTCATATACCTAATCCTTTCGGGACAACTGCTGATAAAAACAGACAACACCACAGTTATGTGGTACATAAACAAGCAGGAGAGAACCCTTCTTACCCACCCTGCAAGTTAGCCATGGCCCTGTGTAACACAGTATTGAACAACCAAGTCCATCTACAAGATGAATTCCTGCCAGCCAAACAAAATACATTGGCAGACTACTTAAGCAGAAATCTCCTAGACCCACACGAGTGGAAACTGGAGCCCAACACCTTCTACCTTCTGATCCAGAGGTGGGGGACACCAGAGGTGGATCTCTTTGCCTCCCCTCAGAAACACCAGTTAAGCAAATACTGCACCCGGAACACTCACAACAGGGCCTGGAAGGTGGATGCCATATCCTTTCAATGGGAAAACCTCTCTATCTATGCCTTTCCTCCTCTGTCCCTTCTCCCAAGAGTACTACTCAAGATAAAACAAGACAGGCCAAGGACAATTCTGATTTCCCCGGACTGGCTATGCCAGCACTGGTACCCACTCCGCAGCCTGACAACGGTGCCTTCCTGGCACCTACACCAGACCCCTACCCTGCTGTCTCAGCAGGAGGGACAGATTTGCATCCACAATTGCAAATCCTAAAGCTTGCAGCCTGGCTTATTCCTTGAATATTCCACCAACAACCCTAAGCAAACAGGTGGTGGACGTCATTCTTGAAGCCAGAAGGCCTAGTACTAGGAAATCCTATGCTGAAAAGTGGAAAAGATATTGTACTTGGAAAAAGGACACACCAGTGCCCTCCTTACCTCTAATCCTGGATTACCTAGCAGAGCTACTCCAGAGAGGCCTATCCTTCTCTATTAAGATTCATGCCTCTGGTGTTTCGGCTCATTACAATACTGAGACACTTCTATTTTCTCACCTTCTCATCAAACAGTTCCTGAGAGGGGCTAACAACTTAAGGCCCCCAAAGAGAGCACCCACCCCTGCCTGGGGCCTTAACTTTGTACTGGAAAAGTTCATGCTTCCCTCTTTTGAACCTGCTGCTTCAGCAGAGTTAAAATTCCTCTCGGAAAACAGCCTTGCTTTTAGCCATAACTTCATTATAAGAGTGTCTGAATTACAGGCACTAATGGCTGTGGAACCCTTTATTATTTTCCATGCTGACAGGGTTTCCCTAAGCACTAACCCGTCCTTTATGCCTAAGGTGGTGTCCAGTGTGGCTCTGAACCAATCCATCCATTTGCCAACCTTCTTCCCTAACCCTCAGAATAAAGGGGAAAGGATCCTGCACTTTATGGATGTGCACAGACAGCTCAGGTTCTACCTTGACAGGACTAAGCCTTTCAGGAAATCTGACTAGCAGCTAGTCAGCTTTGCAACAGGGGCAGAAAGTAGGGCCATTTCAAAACAAACAATTTCCGAATGGATAGCACACTGCATCCATTTCTGCTACAAGCACCATGGAAATCCAACCCCTCAGGGGGTCAGAACACATTCCACTAGGGCTACTTCTACCTCTACAGCATTCCTCAGGGGAATCCCTACTAGGGACATTCTGGAAGCTGCAACCTGGAGTTCTGTACACACCTTCACCAAGCATTACCGCTTACCTATCGTTTCCAAATCTAAGGCAGGATTTGCCATAGCAGTCTTGCAAGGCCTACTAGCCATCTCTAACACTTCTTGACTGCCACCACCCTTCCTCAACTTTGAGAATCAACCCAAGTGTGATGACTGCAACCGTGAAACACTAAGAACATAATACACTTGTGTACACTTACCATAAATGTAGATGTTCAAGTGTATTCACTGTCGCATTCCTGGTTTCCCTCCCTCCAGCCCCCTGGCTTTCTCTATCTGTCTACCACTCCTCTCTATGGCTATTCCTAATGGCGTTGTTATTTACTTTTTACTGGTGGTGTTTCCCCACCATATACTAGCTCCCTATTTGGGGGCTGCTGACATTTGAGGCAAGAAAAACTGATGTAATGGCATTGGCTGCCTGTTTTATACCCCTGACGTCATGGAAGAAGCGACAACACCCAACGCAGAAATACTAAGACTCTGGTACTCTGGCTGACTGAGGGTTACCTACAGGCAGGTAACCCAAGTGTGATGACTGCAACAGTGAATAAACTCGAACATCTACATTTATTTTAAGTGTGCACAACTGTACTTTTCACATTCCTGAAAGTCTTGCTGCTTGGCAACACTACCATTTGTACAAGTATTCATTTTACTAGGTATAATTGGGTATCCTGTTAAGAGCCTCACATTTGCTGGCTTTGGGGTGTTCTGCTGGCAGTATCTACCTTGCAGTATGGGTAGTGGTGACATAGCAGGTAAGTCTGTACCAGCCTTTCACAGGTGTGTTGAAAATCAAATCTCATACTGTGTTTGTCAGCTACATGGAAGAGGGACACAGAGCACTGATTTCACACAGAGGGTAGTGGAGGATTTGGCTTGGAACACCCAATGGAGAACTTAACTCTGAGGTGGTTGGTGTAGAGTCTTATTTGGTGTCTGGAGAGGAAGTCCAGCCCCAGGACTGGAGTGTGCATTACTTGTGTGCTCTTAGAGGAAGGTATACTTGCTGCAGAGAGCTGCATCTGAAAATGCTGGTTGTGTCTACTTTTTTTCTTGGTGAACATTCCCCACCGGTGTCATTGGTGAGGATTGATTCTGTTTGATCACTGGCCCAGAGGTGGGATGTCACAATATGTAAATTTAAAAGGGACAGACTTTGAGATAATCGTTAGCATACTTCAAGACTCCATAAAGGGATAGGGGTATCCAATCCATTTTAGTTGAAAAGTTTTTTGGATTCCCCGTGGGTTCTGGTCAATGTGCCCCACGTGTATACAAAACAAAGTGTTTTACTTTGGTTAACAGTCATAAGCTGTCCCTTAGAGTATTGATCACTTGTTCTTCTGAGTGGTTGGCCACATGTACTTTAGAGACGTTCTTTGTGGGGTAACCAGCTTTCCAAGTCTGACGGCTTATATCTTTATGTTAAGTGTCATTCAGTGTTCTAGGGAGTGCCACATTCTCTCTAAACATAAATGAATACATGTCACTTCTATATTCACCTTTACTGCCATTCACAAGGTCATATTTGTCTACCATGTAGAAATTGGATTTTAGTTGTTATGATGGAGCAGATTTTGATTATTAATTTTAGGGTTTTACATTCACCAGGTCTCAATGAAACATTTTGAGTGTTTACTGATTTTTTTTTTGTTTTGTTTTTTAATGAACAGTAGCCACAAAATAGTACCACTCTTCAAAGAGATTTTATTTTAATATTCCTCACTTGATTTGAGTAACAGCCTTGAGTTGTATGCATAACTGGCTATGTCAAAGAACATTTTATTTCTGTTCCTTAATTTTTCAAATATAAGATTAGGCTGATTGATCACTTCATAATAATTTTCTTTTAATGAATAAAATATGTGTGTAATATTTGATGTTGGTCTTTTTTTTTTGAAAGTAGGATCTGCTAAGTTTACTTTAAATTGGTATGTTGTCTGTCTGTGTACTGAAGCAGCCCATAGTCTGGTTTATGGTGTTGGTGGTGTCAATAAATAATGCTTTAATCTGTAAAGCCATTTCAGTACTTAGTCTCCTTTTTTGATTGTGTTTGCCTGTGTGCAACTTCCCCACCCCATTTTCCCATACACTTAGCATTTGTGGTTCCCATAGAGATACCTGAAAGAAGTAAAAACTATCTTACCTAAACGGTTATATGGCTTGAAATTACTGGGTTTGCTTAGTAGGCATTGACATCACTTAAGCTAAGCAGTTGATGTTACTTAACTCCCTTAGCAGCAGGCCTTGGGTTGTCTGCTGTGGCTTATTATGCAAGATGAAGGGAAGTGAAATTGTGTAATAATAGGTACCATGATGTTTGACTTCTGGGTGTTTAGTATTTGTGTTAAGACATGAAGGGTAGTAACATAAAACTTATCTTTTAAGTGTTTTGAGAGTAGTGTATTTAAGCAGTAACCCACGTCTGGGTGTGGGTAATGCTAGATTTACCCACGGATGGTGTGGTTTGGTCATGAGGGTGAAGCCTGAGTGGCCAAAGACAACAGTGTGTAAGTCTAGCATTACCCACACCCAGTCATGGGTTATTGCTGTTATACAATGACATAATTTAAGAAAAAAAAATACTTACTTTTCTTAAATAATACCTTTGTATAATACCTGCGTGGTGCCCTATAGTGGTTTTCCACTATCCTGGGGCTTTTTCTGATGTACTGCGCACGCGTATGCTTACGCAGTACATTAGAGCAGTGTTTAAGCAATGGAGAAAGGAAGATCTCAGTTGCTTTTTTAAAGCTGTCTCGCTTTGTTAAACGAGTTTAACATAGCAAGATATCTTTAAAAAAAGCAACGGAGAAAGGAAGATCTCCATTCCCTTTTTTAAAGCTATCTCGCTATGTTAAATGAGTTTAACATAGCGAGATATCTTTAAAAAAGCAATGGAGAAAGGAAGATCTCCATTGCTTTTTTTTTTTTTTTTTAAGCTATCTTGCTATGTTAAACATATGACATAGCGAGATTACAGCAACAGAGCTCTTCCATTCTCCGTTGCTACCTAACAGAAACAAAAAAATTAAGACTTATACTAATGGAAAAAGACCGTGCGACAGGACCTTTTTCCATTAGTATAAGTCTGATTTACAATGGGCACGCTGGTTGGGCTGGCCAATCAGCATGCACGTTTTGGAATACTAATAGGCATTCATTGTATAATTAGTGTTTTTTTACCGGTATTCCCACTTGTTGCCAAGATAACTCTTCACCATTTACTAGGAGCTGATTCATTGTGGAGAAGACATGCTTTAAATTGACATTATTAGGTTAAGTAAAATGAGTACAGTCAATCAAGAGAATGCAAGAAAATGCCTGGAGTTAATCCCGCGCATTATTCTTTGTTTGTCGGGGAGATATTTGAATGTAGATAATTGTACATAGATTTTCTTAAAAGTTTTCCAGGGGGCGTATAGTGGACTTTTCTAATACCTTATTAAATTTAGGAGTAGGTATGCTGCTCCTCAGCATAGAAGGGTGAAGCTCTTGACTGTGACCTAGATGACTCAGGGTCCAAAAGAGATTTCAGTGTGGAGAATCTAGTTTAAGAGGGTGGGAGTGAGTAGCCTGTGCACAGCCTAACCTGCGTCATGACTGACTCTCATTGAAAGCTGGTATTGTATTCTGTAGCAGTACAGAACAGGATATATGTACCCCAAGCAGGAAGTTTATGTGCTGTACCCAGATTAAAATGCATGTTTAATGGTGTGCATGTGCAGTAGGTCAGAATTGTGGAAGAGCATGAGCATATGCTGTCATGAAGGATGATGGGGTAAGACGAAATTCTATCTTTGATGGTTGTTTGCATGTTAATGTGTTGTGACCAGCTTTCAGTAGTGGGGAAGGAATGGTATGCATTAGCAACAGGAAGGCTGATTGCTAGTAGGCATGATTATCATTAGGAGTATAGACAGAAAAAGGCATGCAACATCAGTTGAAGTGGTTCTGTAAAGGTATATTGTATTGCATTAGCATGTATTGTTTTCCGGACAGGATAAAGTACGTCTTAGTAGTCAGGTGGCAGGGCCACTTCCCTTTTTGCTAGAGTAGTGGTGCTGTGGTAGCGTTGTCGCCTCACAGCAAAATGTTATCCCATTCGATTCTCAGCTAGAGCATCTTCTGTGTGGAGGTATGCATGAATGGGCGTGCCTTCGTTAAAGGTTGTGTGTCAGGGCTGGTAACTCAGCACGTAAAAATCCACTACCAAACATTAGCGGACCGGAGTTCCACTGTGGCGACTCCTAACCGGGATAAGCCGAAAGATACAACAAGAAGTAGGTTCACACACATTTCTTGGTGAGCACCAATTCCAAAACATAACTGAAGAAGATTCTAGTTGTATTGTTCCCTTCACTGTGGAGTTTCCTTCCTGTGTCCCCAGTGTAGGGGTAACTTGGCTGCTGGGAAGGAATGTCTATACTGATCTTGAAGTCTAGCTTGGAAGGTTAACATTCACCTGTCACTAAACCTTATTCTGTAGAAAGTACTGTACCCTTGATCCTTTATTTGAATGTATACAATTTTGGAAAGCACGCTAACTCCTTTGCACTTTCTGGTGTGAATGGGGTGTGTAATTTTAAATACTAATGCTTAACTACAGAAGAAGTTTGCATGTAATGTAGTCCTGATTTCTTCTGAAAGGAGACTCTGAAAAAAGACCCTGAGAAGACTACAAGTTTCATGAACAGTGTCTGTGCTGTATATCAAGTATCCTGAAAGACATTCAGATGTTACATAGTTTCTGAACTGGGAAACTAATCTGCAAAAGTACACACAGGTTTGTTTTCAGCAAGTTATGATTAGAAGTATGGAAGTGTAATTCACAACAGAACAGTATCCAGCTGCAGTCACAAGGAATTTCCTCATTGGAAGTTTAGCACAAAGCTACGATTGGTGTATTTAGTTTTATTTGCTTTTCTCGAGTATCCATGAAGTCTGAAAAGCTACTGTGCTACATTTCTTTAACTCTGGGGAAGAAGCCTTGAAGGTATTGTATGCTTTTACTTTTGTGATTAGAAAGACATAATTTCAGTTCTTGAAAAGATATTCAGTAATTGTTATGAGCCTAGAAAGACTCTGTTGTTTGTCCTTGATAAAGGGCAAACTACATTACAAGTGCTATAGATGCATGTTACTGAGATGGAGTGGAGTATAATAGAGTGAACTTGATGAGTGTCATGATTAATTTAAATGAGACATAATTGTTTGCTGTGTAAGTGATGAAATGAATTGCAGACCATTTATAGAAACAGACCAGTCTTTATTTAAAGCTGAGGGAAATACAATACATAATTCATAGGTAAAACCAAGTAACTGCCCTTATGGGCCATTTTAAGCCTAGCCAATAACCTGAGGTCAGAATCAAACCCTGTACGTTGTGAGTATGCTGCAAAAGCCTTAACTTTTATGTCATATCCACCCTTAAAGAACTGAGGAGATGGATGTGCTGAAGACAAAAGTATTACAAAAAGGCAAAAGTGAGAAATAAGAGAGAGAGAATGTGTTATGCAAAAAACAAAGATGAGAATGAGCACAAGAGGCATGTAAAATATGCAGTTGCAATTCAAGCCTCATAGTAGGTATTTCTGTAAGCATGAGGAGAAGCTAATTTTTTTTTAGTCTGTTAGAAGGAACCATTTTGCTGAAATGTGTAAATGAAGGACAGGCATGTCCAAAAAATGTGTACATTGTTGAACATTATTGTTGTCAACAACCTCCTTTGTCCCCACTTAACATGGAGTTGGGGTGTCAGTCACATTTGTTAATGTGACTAAATTGCCCAGAGCCGATGTTTACATTGCCGAGTGGCTAGCACTAAAATAGACATTGTTGAACAGAGGTATGAAATTGAGTTCTCAGTACTTATAAAGTAAAGAGTTGTTAAGCAAAGTCTGAAAGTTTATTTTTGTAGTTGAGACAATAATGTACGTCAGTCTTTTTGTAAGAAATGCTGAGAATAAGCAAAAGCACCAAATTTAAATTGGACACAGGAGCATTTTATCTGCAGCTTATCTGGCATCCAGAAGATGTTTCCTTCCAAGTAGGAGCCAATCATTTTCAGTTTTGTCCCATTCTGCATACAGACCTGTTTAAAATAAACAAAAAAACTGATGGAGTACATCAATGCAAGGAACAAAAGGCTGGAAAAAATGGAAGACGCTTTAAACAGATATTCAGATGAGATGATAAAGCTGCAAAAATCGGAGGTCAAAATAAAGAAAATGCTGTCTGAACATGAGACTGCTCAGGAAAATATGTTTCATAAAATGATAGCATTAGAGGACAGAGCAAGTAGGGAAAACCTGAGATTTTCAGCTATACCAGAAAAGCTGGAAGGAACAGACTGCATTAATTTTATGAAAGCACAAATAAGCAACTGGACTGGTATTCCACAGCAAGAGTTGTTAGTTGGGGCACATTGTGTGTATACTCCAAACCTGACTATAAGAAAGCAGCCAAGACTTTTAATAGTAAAGATACAATCCTACCAACAGAATGAGTTGATACTGAGAAAATTCTGGCAGAAGGACAAAGTACTAAAAGCGAAGTGTTTGTGGAGAATGATTACTCATTGCACAGCAGATAGAAGAGGAGAAAATGTATTCCACTATTCAGGGAATGTTGAGATGGGGGTGTGATATTTAAACTGCTGTACCCAGCTGTCTTCAAGGTATTTTTCCCTGGAGGGACAAAATAATTTTTTGATGAAGTACATGCTAAGGAGGAAATACAAAAGTTTGTCCAGCATAAAGTAAGCTGTGAAACGGAAGGAGAATCTGTTTTTTGTTCTTCTGGTAATAAAGGCCACAGAGGGACTATACATGTGAAACCTTTTCAATTTTTTTCATTGAAAAATGTTGGAGAGAAGGAAGAGAACAAGGGAGTTGATTAGAAGAACCGAGAGTATGTTGGAAATGTAGCAGAGACAGGATTTTGAGAATGCACAGTAATAAAGCCAGTAGCTTAATATGGGTTTACAATGCAATAATTATATTTGTGAAATATGACAGAACAAGAAAATCTGGAAAAGTTGGACTTTTTCAAAATTTTTTCGACTTATAGGGGCTGTAAAGCATATGCCCCACTTAATGTCATTAATGTTCAGAAAAGTGCTTTGGGGAGGGGAAGAGGAGGGAGAAAGTTAACTCTAAGTAGAGATTTTTTTCTTAAATAGTACTAATTTTGTGGCATGTGGTCTTCTTTCCATGCTATAAAGTTAATTTTTTCAGTTACTTTTAAGTGTAATTGGGATTGTAAATGGGTACTGTATTTTTTTCTCTCTTTTCTTTTCATTCTCCCTTCTTTTCTCTCTTCTTGTTCAGTTTTAAGAAATATAGGCACTGCAATATATAAAAAAGCCTGGTTAAAATGCACGATAAAAGAAAAATTAATGTACTTTTCTCATTCTTGCATGGGGAAATGACTTGACTAAAGACCTTAGATTGATTTAGTAACAGGTTTTAAGAGAGAGAGCATGTAAATGAAAAAGAACATTGAATAGTATGGGGTTTTATTCCAGGAAATACATGTATCCCCAGTAACAATTCTGTAGCTGGTCTTCATGTTTTCATGGAAACAATCTCATAAAGAGAAACTGGCTGCCAGGTCCTCATGGTCTCCATGGAGACAGTCTGATAAAGAGAAACTGATTACAGTCTGGTGGAGAGTGATTGGCTGAGGGGTAAAAAAAAGAAAAGCGAACTTGGCTATGAGATAATGTTCTCTGAAAGCATTCAGGGAATTTCCCAAGGTAGTTGATGCTCTCTGAAAACATTCAGGAGTTTTCCCAGCTGGGAGAGCTATAATGATAAGACAGAACCGACCAGCACTTCGTAGAAGCACAGGCTGCTCCATGCATCTTAGCATGAATGACCATTCTTTTAGGTTAACTCAAGTCTCTGAGTGTGGCTGTTACTTTGGGACTTTTGTTCCCATTAGTAGGGTAAAATTTGAATATTTGAAGGTTTACATAGTTTTGTGTGTTAGTATTAAGTTAATAGGTTTTAGGGAGGTATTGGGTGTGTGTGTGTGTGTTTTTTTTTGTGGGCTTTCAATAATACAAAAGGTTTTATAAGATGTGACATAGGCTGAAATGCATATGACAAGAAATAACTGTATAAAAGTTCAGCCCGCCAAACAGTGTATGCATGTAACACAAAAGCTGGAACTAGACATTTAACAAAAAAAGTGTAGTATATAAAAGATGGAATAATAACGTTTTAATGCAATGATGCTTTCTTTAATGTCTTTAAATGTAAATGACCTCACAGATCAATACAATCAAGAAAGAGTAGTGAACTATATTTTAAAAAGTAGTGTACAGATAGCTGTGTTACAGGAGACGCACGTAGAAAGAACTAAACTTGTGAAATTGGTAAAGAAAGGTTTTCAGGAAAATTATCCAGCAGAATACCTCAGATAGAGGAAAAGAGGAGTACAAGAGGAGCTCCAGTAGTGATTTAAGAAGATAAATGATAATAATGGCAGATTTGTAGTGCTGAGGGACTACTGGCAAGGTAGGAGAATTACACTGGCATGTATTTACATTCTACCTAAAACTGCTATAATGGAGCTTAAGAAAATTATGGGAGAAATGATCAGTTTTCAGCAAGGAATATTACTTGTAGGTAGGGTTGCCATCTTTTCAAATACCCAAAGTGGGATATTTTTGATACAAACATCAGATTTTGCATAGCAAAACATACCCACGGTCAGTACAAAGGACAGAACTTCACTTTTTTGCCTAAAGAAAAGTTTATTCATATAGCATTTTAGTTGCTTATTCTGTTTCTTATAACATTTAGGTGTTTCAGATACAGAATAACTGTTTTATGCAACTGTTTAAAATATAGGAAATATTTTTGTCCTAAAATCTCAGGACATTTGCCATTTTTTCAATTTTTTTTGCAGGAAACTGCTGCCTTAAGAGGGACTGTCCCTCGCAAAGTGGGACAGGTGGTGACCCTTCTTGTAGGTGGGGACTGGAATTTGATTTGCAGCAGTGAAGATGTGTCTAGGAGATCCAAAAGGGAAACTATAACAAAGGAGGGTAGATTTTTGAAGAAATTTATGAAAATATTTTGCATGGAAGATGTGAATTGAGTAATAGGAGTGTGGAGTGAATTTACATGTTATTCCCCAAGATATAATAAGGAGGCCAGGCTAGACAGAATTTACATTTCACAGGAACATGTGCATTTAATTGAAGATTTTGATACCCATCCAATAACTGTTTCAGATCATGCCCCAGTAAAAGCCAAAATAAAAGCACATGATGCAATAAAAATGAGACATTGGCACTTTCTCACCTTATCTGTTGAAAATAGAGGAATTTAAGAAATGAGTAGTGGAGATTATTCAGGAGCTGTTAGAGAGGATAGAAATTTCTTCTGAAAGTATAGCTAGGGAGTGGGATAAAAATTAAGGTGGAGTTTAAAATAGGGTGGAAATAAAAGTAACAAGAATTATTTAGAGGGCCTGACAAATGTTGAAGTTTTGCAGAAGAGGAGGAATTTCACAGAACAAGAATAGGAGACGGATACCTAGTGTCAGAATTATGGCCTCAAGCTAAATACCAAAAAGTGCATAGTCATCCCCTTTGGGAAAAACAAAGTACCCACAAACTACCACATAGACGGTAGTCCTCTAAATACGGAAAATGTAAACCTCTCCTTTGATAACCACATTGCCAAAGTGATTAGAAAATCCTTCTATGTGGCCCACCTAATCACAAAAGGGTTCGCATCTAGATCAAAAGAAGTTATTGCCCCCCTCTACTCATCTCTCATCAGGCCCATCATAGAGTAGAACGCCCCATTTGGGATGTACCTTACTAGACACCTGCAACAGCTGGAAAGACCACAGACGTACCTCACCAGGAAGATTACTAGCCTCAAACAGATGTCCTATGCAGCTAGACTAAAGAAACTCCAGCTGCACTCGGTTGCATACTGCCTACTCAGAGGTGATCTCTGCCTGACATACAAGGCCATGTCAAACCCAGAATTGATGGGCATGCTCCACCTAAAGAAAACCAAATCCCATAGAGCCACACGCTCTACGGATCTAAACCTCACCCCAACAATAAATAGGACATGCTGGAGGGACAGGTTCCTGTCTCAGAGAATTCCCTTGCTCTGGAACAAGATTCCAATCTACATTAGACAGAGCACTTCACGACCGTCTTCAAGAGAAATCTTGAGTGGCTGGGAAACTGAAAATTTATCCCGGGGATCAATTCAGTGGCCCTGCTGGACAGAGGCACAGGAAACTAATCTAAAAGGGTGACGAAAGCCAACACATTCTGGCTAGGCTTATAAATGCCCTCGGGCAGATATTCTAGTACCAGCCTATGAACCTATCAACTGCAAATGCTAGGCAGAAAGTAAGGGATTACCTCGATAATATGCACAGGTTTAGAAAGATTGCTGTTAAGCAACTGCTTTTGATAATAACCCTAGAGCACAAAAACTTTTATCACAGCAACTCAGGCACCAGAAAATAGAAAGGGCTGCCACCAAACTTAGGTAGCCTGTAACAAAGAAGGTAAGATCTGTAGAGGTATTAGAAATATTTAAAAAATTCTGAGAGAGTCTATATAAAGCAGAGAAATATGAAAACTAAAAAAAGATGCAAATGGAAATGTTTATGAAAGAATTAAATATGCCAAAGTTAGAGGTAGATGAGGCTCAATTACTAACAGGATAGGAGGAGAGGAGATAAAAATTGTGATGTATAACCAAACTACAGGAAAGTCCCAGGAATAGATGGTATTCCTGTGGAAGTTAAGAGGAGAAAACTAAGACCTGGAAGGTTTTGTTTAACAGTATCGTCCTGGAAGAAAGCAGTGATAGCTAAAGAGGGTAGGATCCATGAGATGCAACTTCATACAGCCCATTTAAATACTAAACCATGATTATAAAGTGTTCATGTCTATAACTGCTAAAAGAATGGAAAAACTGATGTGGATTAATGTGGTTTTGTGGCGGGGAGGCAAACATTTGACAACATTAACAGAACATTGATGATCCAGAGGGAAGCATAATTTAAGAAAATACCATTGTTGTTCAGGGGTCTTGATTCAGAGAAGTACTTGACAGAGTAAGCTGGGACTTTATGAGCAGGGCAATGTAAGCATTTCCTGAAAAAGTTACAAGATTGATTAGGAGAATATATGAGGGACTGGAGGCGAAAATTAAAATGGGCGGTGTCCTCTCTGATAATTTGTGCTTGAGCCAAGGAACCAGGCAAGGATGTCCTCTTTTCCTTTATTATTTGCATTATATTTAGAACTATTGGCAAAGAAAATAAGGGGCTCAGAAGTTCAAGGATATAATTGGTGTGATGGCAGTCAAGAAAAGCTGGCATTATTTGTAGATGATATTATTTTGTACCTGACAAAAGCAGAAAAAGACATTACAGTGTTGTGGAACATTTTCAGATGGTTTCAGATCTTTTAGGTATACAAAATTAATGAAGCTAAACCAAAAGCAATAGCGGTAAATTATGTACCCGCACATGAACTGGTTCAGGAATACTCATATTTATGGGGACATGATAAAATGAAATGTTTATTAGTATGGATTAAAAATTATTCTAGTGTGGCAGCTAAGGATATGTGGGAAGAGACAAAAGGTAATACAAAAACTGAGAAAATGGAAGCTTTGTTATATGGAAATGGCTAGTAAGATACAAGCAGTTAAATGTTTTTAGTTCCTTTAGTCTTATGCACAGGTCATGCATATTTTTAACAACCAGAGAAGTTGTGGGTAACAATTAAAAAAGAGCTGAAGGGCTTTTTCTGGGAGGGGAAGACAGCAAGAGTCTAGTGGGATAAGTTGAGTCTTCCAGTAGAACAGGGTGGATTGGGATTACCCAATCTGAAGGGATATTTCAGAGCTACACAGTTATGACTCCTATAAATAGTATAAGCAGAAAACTGTAATTCACAGTGGAAAGGAATGATGATGAAACAGAAGTTCAAGTAACAAGGAGAGACAGGGATTTTGGATGCAGGCCTTTAAGGAGAATAACAGTAATCATGCAGAAAGTATTCTAAGAACTAAACCAACATGGGAATGGAGAAAGGAGTTTATTCCAATAGGAATTACTGCAATTAGGAATACAGACAGTAGGCAAGAGGCGGACAGAATTTATTGGAGAAACTGGCAACAGAACTAAGGTATTGGGAACAAATAACTAGAGAGGAAAAAATGGTAGAATGGGGAAGATGCCAAGAATTTGTTTGGACTCCAAGTTGGAGATGGCCTTCCCTGTCAGGGATTGATATCAGAGTATAGGCAAAGAGAAAGAAATAGGGAGGGGGGATCCTAAGTGAAAGACCAGCACTGGTAGAGTTTTTAATAGAAGCTAGAACAGAAGCTGCCATTAAAAAAGGAATAATTAGTAAAGCATATAAAATAATGCATGATAACTATAAGAATCAATCAGAGGAGGTTAGAAAGGATTGGTAAGAGAGATTGGATAAGCAATTCACAAATACACAATGGGAAGATATATGCATGTCTCCCAAATATGCAACAAAATCTATAAGATTTAGGCCTGAAAATGTTTATATAGATATTTTTATACCCCAAGTAGACTCCAGAGAATTTTTGTTCAGGCAGACAGTAAATGATGGAGGTGTGAAGGGGACGAAAGAGGTAATTGGGAACATATTTTCTGGGAGTGTGGTGAGTTGGCAGACTTTAAGAATTCCCTGCATGAAGCACTGTTAGATGCTGGGTGAGCAGATTGGTCTGACGAGGGAGATGAATTTCTCTGAGTTGTGATACAGAATCAGAATTGCCTTGACATGGTAAGGCCTTGCTGTGTCTAATGATGGTGGTGCCAAAAAAGCTATTAGTAGACAATGGAAAACAAAATGTAAACCAGCTGTACTGGAAGTTGTGAATATAGTAACAGAGGTAAAGCAACTGGAATTGAGATCTTTAGAAAACGGTAGGAGCGAGCCCCATAGGAAAAAGTGTGAATTGTGGGAACAATGCATACAAGGGAGGAATGAAGTCTAAAAGGTGGCAGGACTTAAATGAGTTATGTAATGTTTGAGTGGGAAAGATTGGGTAGATTAAAAGTGACATATAATATTTGCAACTTAGTGTGTGTCAGTATGATTTGTGATGTACAATGCTTGCAACTAGGATTGTGTCGGTGTGGTTTGTTTTTATTTATATAAATGTATGATTGCCTGTGTGGTAAGTGACGGTTTAATAAAAATGTTTCTTGTTTAAAAAAAGACAGGAATTGAATAATTTTTGTAATATTACTTAGGTTATATGATATAAAGCAATATATGTGAAGTATAATGTTTATGTTAATATAGTTTGATTACTTTTACATAAATATAAATTTGGCAGTGTCGCAAGTGATTCAGTAAAGGTGTTTGAAAAAAAAAATGGCAAGCAGTATATCCAAGAAATGGGGACAATTTTACTGTGATATTTTTTTTTTTTTTTTTTTGCTTTGCTGTTCAACACCTAAATGCCCCTTCCTTCTTTTTCAACATAGCACTTCCAGAAGAACGGTCACCAAGAGATGCTTTCTCCCATGATTGGCCCCTAGATGCCATCACTTCCTCTAAGACTTTTGCAGAAAGACAGAAGAGTTCAGTTCAAAGCTCCTTCTCATGGCACTATTCTAGCCTCATCAGAGTTTTTTCCACTTGATTTGACCATATCTATGGAAGAGACTCCTATCTCTTCCACAGAGATACACTCCATTGTCTCACTTATCCTAGATGCCTCACCCAGACATTCAGTCCCTCAAACTAACCGTTTGGTTTCTCCAGTCCTCATGATTGCTAGGAACCCTTAGATCCCCCCAGAGGTGGTTGAACCCATTAAGGCCTCTCAAAATAATTCCACCAAAAGGATTTACAGGGGTAAATGGAAAAAAAAATGTTCTTGCCTAGAACAAGAACATCTAAACCATTAGAGGAGGTTTTAATCTACCTGACTGAGTTATACAGCAAAGGGATAGCTTTTCTACTATCAAAGGTAATTTAGCAGCCATTTCACCTTTTCATGAGCATTTTTGTATCGTTTGTTGGCTGCACACGTTGTGTAAAGCCTTCCGTGAAGGTATTTTTTTATTCAAAGCCTTTGTTAATTAGATCAGCATCAGCTTGAGGCCTAGATTTTGTATTAGAATCTTTCATGAGAACACCCTTTGAACCAGCCAGCACTACTTATATTAAATTCCATTTTTGGAAAACAGCTTTCCTGGTAGCCATAACTTTGCCAAGGTGGGTTTCAGAGCTTCAATCCTTGTCTTTTCAAATTCCATAGAATTTTCTGTTGGGACAGTATCCTTATATGAAACAGTATATTAATTTGCCAGTCTTTGTTATAAAAAAAAAAAAAAAAGTGCTATAATAAAGGAAAAGTACCTATTACAGTGCCTAGATGTTCACAGTCAACTATGATTCTAGTTTGATCTTACAAAAACATTTAGGAAAGATGAATAGCATTTTTTTATTTGACAGTTAAACTGGGTCACACGATTTTCAAGATTACATTGGCAAAGTGATTTACGACTGTATGCCAGTCTTCTATGACAAGGCAGGTAAGGAGTTGCCTGCTCATCCAAAGGTGCATTCTGTCAAGGCTCAAGTCTCGGTGACTCTTGGTCTTCTTTCCTTTCCTATGCTAAACATTAGAGAGTTGTCTCTGTCTCTAGAGCAAAGACCTTCTTTGGACCAACCATCTTTTTTTTTTCTTTAAACAAAAAACATCTTTATAAATTATCACATATGACATAGACAATCTAATATTTATATAGATGAAAATAAACCATAGCAACACAGTTATAGTTGCAGATATAACTTACAAACAGTGCCAACACAACTGTAGCTGCAAACATTATACATCAGTTTTAATATATCCAGTCATTATCAGTCATCCATTACATAGCTCATTCATATCCTGCCTTCTTTTAAACATTGTTCCTCCTCTGCATGTATTAATCCCACATTTCCCATTTTTTCCTATATAATTTGCTCCTATATCTCTTACTATATTCATTACTTCTAATATAGTTGGTTTAGATTTTGATTTCCATTTTCTAGTAATTACTTTTTTGGCAACCACCATAATTAAACTCATCAAGGCTTGATGTGTCTAGGCAATTCTGATTCTGTGTCATAGCTCAAAAAATATTTTCCCTAGTTACTCCAGTTCACTCACCCAGCATCTCCAACAGAGCAGTCTGCAGGGAATCTTTAAAGTCAGCCAACTCATTACACTCCAAGAAAATATGTTGCCAGTTACCTCATTCTTCCCCATCATACCCGCAACATTTGCTGTCTACCTTAGGAAAAATTATTTTGAGCCTGCTTGGGGTATAAAAATACCTACGTACACACTTCCAGGCAGAGGTCATAAATCTTCTAGATTTTATTGCATATTTGGGGGACATACATATATCCCTTTGTTTCTCTGTGAATTTCTTATCCAGTCTCTCTTCCCAATCCTTCCTAACCTCCTCTGATTCTTATAGTTAGCATGCCATATTTTATATGCTCGACTAATTATTCCTTTCTTAACCGCAACTTCTGTGATAGATTCTACTAAAAACACTACCAGTGATGCTCTTTTGCTTAGGACCACCCCTATTTATTTATTTTTGTCTTTACTCTGATATCAATCCTTGATGTGGAAGGCAGTCTCTAACCTGCAGTCCAAATAAGTTGTTGGCTTCTTCCCATTCAGTTACCTTTACCTCTCTGCTCCCAGTATCTTGGTTCCTTTGCCAGTTTTCTCCAATGTATTCCCGCCTTCTTTTGCCTATTGTCTGTATCCTTAATTGTAGTCATCCCTATCGGCAAAATCTCCTTTCTCCATTCCCGTATTGACGTAGTTCTTAGAATACCTTTTGCTACTTTAGGAATATAATATTCTGTATGATGTTCTCCTTAAAGGTCTCCATCCAAAATCCCAGTCTCTTCCCTGTTACTTGAGCCCCCCCCCCCCCCATTTCATCATCATCATGTTTCCCCTTTGAATTATAGTTTTATGCTTGTGCTTTGTATAGGATGTAGACCAACCATCTTGAAAGGATTAGTGTGATAGGACACCCGTGTTAGTTGGGGATGTTCTCCCACTGTCCAGTGTCCAGACAGCAACTGAGAAATAAGTAATTTATGTACTTATAGTAGCGTTAGATTTTTTTCTGGTCTGTTCCTGGACACAGGAGGAATGTGCAAGTTAGTGTTTATGGTTAAACCAGGTAGAAATGGATTTTTTTTCCTTTTTCAATTTAAGTGATTCGTTTGTATAAGTTTAACCACTAACTGTAAGACGGCAATCCACCGTCTATGCAATGATTTATAATGCAGCCAGTGAAGCACGACTCGAACCAGGAAAAAGTATTTTAATAACAAAGTTCTCCAGAGATTAGTAAATCCAAAATGTTAAAAGGTTAAGTGCTTCCATCTGTACACACAGACTTCATCAGAACAGATAAAACAGTTAATACACTTCAATTTAAAAACTTTTTGGCGCCACAGTGTCATTGCTCAGATTTAAAGTGCTAGTGCATCATTATAACGAAACTGTGTAACTAATCGTACTGAAGTTGAATTCAATGCTATTCAATACATTTATCAACAAGTGTGAACTATTACCCTAAAACTACATTACACTAATATGTTAACAACAAGCATAATGTTAATAAACTAATGTAATTAAAAAACTATATAATAAACTTTAAAACCTTAAAAGACAATATTGTTGGTGATGAATAATAAATTGATACAATGTACGTAATATATAAAATATATATAGAAAGAACATTTAAACTACTTCAGTGCAAATCATGTACTAGTAAATAGTCTTGGATATTTTATAATAACAGCAAAAAAGGTTTTATAGAAATAGTCATTAATCCCGGGTTCCCTAGTGGCATCTGTCAAAATTTGCCATACATAGGTTCATAGGTTCATACTAGGCTATCTGCCCTAGGGCATTTATAAGCCTAGACAGAGTGTGTTTGGCTTTCGCCACCCATTTTAAATTAATTTTGCTATGCCCTTTTTCGAGGTTAGTATACTGTGCCTCTGTCTAACAGTGACACAGAAGTGATACCCGGGGTAAACCTACGATCTCCCATCCACTCATCAAGATTCCTCTTGAAGAGAGTCAATGAGGGACTCTGCCTAACCTGGACTGGGATTTTATTCCAGAGTGAAGGGAGCCTCTGGGTTATGAATCTGTCCCTCCAGCATGTCCTATTTCTTTCAGGGCTGAGGTTCAAGTCTCTCAAGCGCTTAGCTCGATGGGATTTGGATTTTCTGAGGTGCAGCATGTCCATTAATTCTGGGTTGGACATGGCTTTATACGTCAGGCACAGATCGCCTCTGAGCAGGCGGTATGCCACTGAGTAGAGCTGGAGTTTCTTTAACCGGGCAGCATATGGCATCTGTTTGAGCCCTATGATCCTCTTGGTGAGGTACTTTTGGGGTCTTTCCAGTTGCTGCAGGTGTCTGGTAAGGTACATCCCGAAAGGGGCATTGTACTCAATTATGGGCCTGATGAGGGATGAGTAAAGAGGCACGATGACCTCCCCTGATCTAGATGTGAATCCCTTCATGATTAGGTGGGCTATATAAAATGTTTTTCTAACCACTTTGGGCACGTGGTTGTCAAATGAGAGATTGCTATCAACTTGGGTCCCCAGGTCCCTAATTACTTCTTCTGTACTTAATGGATTACCACCTATGTGGTAATTTGTGAGCAGTTTGTTTTTGCCAAAGGGGATGACTATACACTTTTTGGCGTTTAGCTTGAGACCATGGCTATGGCACCAGTTGTCTGTTTCTATGAGGCCCTTTTGGAGGATGCTTGTGTCGGCTGGAGAGTCAATTATGGCGCCCAGTTTGCAGTCATCTACGAACTTAGTCAACCACAGTCCTTCCGTGTTGGCCTATACCTCCGAGAAATATATACAGAACAAGAGAGTTCCCAGGACTGAGCCTTGTGGGACGCCACTTGTAACTGGTTTGGAGTCTGACATGGCTCCAGCAATTCTAACCATGTGGGTTCTGTCCTTGAGCTAGTTTGCAACCCATGTAGTGACATAGGGGTTTATATTTAAGCCGGTGAGCTTATCTATAATGCCTGAATGGGGTATTGTATCGAAGGCTTTTGCAAGGTCCAGGTAGGCTGTGTGGACCACCTTCCCCTCGTCAATGGCCTTGGTGACTGTTTCAAAGAAATCAACCAGGTTTAAGAGGCAGGATCTGCCCTTAACAAAGCCGAACTGGGTAGGATCCAGTGTCTGTAGGTCCCCAATATCTTTATTTATGAGGTCCATGATGATCCTTTCCATAGCTTTGCAGACCAAGCTAGTCAGGCTTATGGGGCGATAGTTTCCAGGATCCGTTGATGCACCACCTTTGTGGAGAGGGACCACTGTTGCTGTACGCCACTCTTTGGGTACATATCCTGTAGTAAGGCTGAGATTGAACAGTAGTTTTATGTTTGGGTTTAGCTCTTCTTAGAATTCATGTAGGACGCAGCCCGGGACACCATCTGGTCCCATTGATGCTGTGTTTTTTGCTTTGGAGAGGGCAGCTCTTAACTGAGCATCTGAAATGTCAGGGGGGCAGCACTCTGCTGGGATAAATATTTTCCCTTTTGGTGTGGGGGGGTGGTTTGCGCTGAACCTGTCAGCTAGGATGTTGGCAATGTCTGTGGGTTCGGTGTATTTTTTGTCATTTTGGACTAATTCTGAGCATATCTGGGAATTCCCACCCAGGTTCCTAACATAACTAAAGAAAGCCTTGTGATTATCCTTAGTGTCCTGTGCAATTTTTCTCTCGAAGCTGGCTTTAGACGATTTTATGAGTGCCCGTAGTTTTTTGCTAATACTGATCAGAGATGCCTTCCCTTTTTGGGATTTTGCTCTATCATTTAGTAGCTTCCTCCTTCTATTGTATAGTTTGTTTATGGCTGGGGTCCACCAGACAGGACGTCTGCCTTTGGAGGATTGGGTCTTGGTTTTATTTGGGATTGCATGATCCATGCATTCCTGAAGGTGTTCATAGAATGCATTTATAAAGGATTCTGCGGTCTGGGCCGTATTTTCCACAGGCCCGGGGGCTTTGAAGGATTCCACCTCAGTTTTGAGGAGTCTGAAATTTGCTTTAGAGAAGTTTTTCACTGTGGTTTTCAGGGCAGGGGGTGGAGTCGGGATGTGAATATCCAGTGAGATTAGTTTATGGTCTGATCTTACTAGTGAGGGATACACTTCTGGTCTGGAGCATAGAGTCCCCATGTTGGTGATGATCAGGTCCAGTATGTTTTCCCCTCTTGTGGGAGTGGTAACAAGTTGTTCCATAGCATTTGAGTTTATAAATTCTAGGAACCTTTGGGCTAGGGTGTTGGAGTTAGAGTAATGCTCCCAGTCTATGTTTGGGTAGTTGAAGTTGCCCAATATAATGGTGTTTGGAGAGACCTTCATATTTTCCAGTGTTCTCAGGAAGGCCTAGTGGGGTTCCTGGGTTTGGGAGGGTGGTCTGTAGCAGGCTATAAACTGGAAGGCAGTTTTACCCATTGTTAGTTGCACATAGATAGTCTCTGATGCTTCGTGCTGTGCCACCAGCCTGGAGGTGTGGGTATCTCTGACGAATATTGATACTCCCCCTCCTTTTGTGGTACGGTCCAAGTTTTGGGGCCGAAAAGCATGGTATGAGGTATAACCTGGTAGCGCTGGGGTGCTCTCGGGAGCCTTGAACCAGGTTTCTGTTACTGCACAGATATTGATGTTCTCCATGCTAAGGAGAGTTTCGAGTGTGTGCATCTTGAGGTTTAGACTTCTGGCGTTGAGTAGCATTACTCTTAGTTTCTTATCCCTTGTGATACCTATGGAGGTGGGTTTGTCTTTTGAGCCTTGCCTAAAAAAGGCACTATGGGGGTAGCAAGAGCCTTTGCCAATATCCGAAAGCCCAGGGATGACAGGTGCAAGCCGTCCCTAACGAAGCATCGTGACTTGTCGAGCATGTCATCCCAGGCTGACAGGCATTGGATCCCCTTTGAATGACACCAATACTTAAGCCAATTGTTGAAATTGATCATCTTGTCTTCATATTGTGGCATCATTCTTGGTGAGGGTAAGATGCTACTCAAGGTCAGGGTCATACGGGCCTGGGCTACATGCTCAGAGAGTTCCTGTAGGTTTCTTTTCATGTAGTCCAGGGAGGTACGTCTCAGGTCATTCACACCAGCATGGACAATGACAGAGTCATGTTTGTACTTGCCTTGGAGTGACCTGAGTGCTTGTGTTATGTGGCGGATCCTAGCGCCCGACAGGCAGCTCACCGTGACCTTCTCCTTGTTCAGCCTGGTGAGCAGGACGTCAGTGTGCCTGATGATAGAGTCACCTGTTACAAGTGTATCAGGTGTGTTGTTTAGCCTTAAGGGCTGTGACTGTTTGGCACACTGGCTTTGTGAGCTATGTGTTGCATGTGTTTTGTTTTGGGGTAGCAGTTGCTTGGGTGTCTGCTTTGGAGGTCTCTGCTGCTTAGGCAGATTTTTATTTAGAGCCTCCGAGTATGTTTTTGTGTGTTTATGTGTTTGGTTTGCTGTCGTGGTAGGTCTATGTGAGACTGGAATTGCAGTGAGTGTGGTTTCCTTCTCCTCCTGACTGGTTTCGCCAGTACTGAGTTGAGAGAGCTTAGCCTCCAGTATGGCTATATGGTTGCATCTCTCACATGTGTTGGAATTTGTTGGGAGGAGGAGAGGGTTGTCTGTGTACATGAGGCAGTTGTAACATTGCCTCAGGATTCCCAGATTCACCAGCTGGACCGGAGAGGAGATTGACAACTGACCTTTGACGTGCTAGAATAGTATTGGGAATTCCTTTATAATTGAAAAAAAAGGGCCAATGGGGAACGAGGTACTCAAGGGGAGTTTGTGAGGGTGTAGTGCTTTTAATATTTTAGTGCTGACTTATATAATTGCTTTAGTGAGCAAGTGCCAGGTAACTTAAATGCAATGTGTTTCGGGTAACTTAAATGCAAAAATGACAAACACTAACTTTCTTTCAAGTGAAACAAGGAAATAAGTACAGTAAACAATGCAGATATCACTAGGGATCCATAGAAGCGCTGAAAAGCCGCGTTTTAGGTGGAATTAGCGTTTCAGGGAAATAACAAGCAAACAAACAAGCAGCATACAAATAAAGCTAGATTCAGCAAGCCTGGATCTAGTCTATGCTACAGCAAACAAGGTGTACCAATTTCAGTAAGAAATAGTTCAAATATGCAGGCACTATAAGCCTTTAACCAGAAATTCCCAGCTCAGAAGGGCTGAGTCCAGCCTCTCCTCCCACAAGAGTGCAGACCACGAACCTTCTTAATGTAAAATAACTGGCCTGAAGCCCAAGTGCTTAAACCAGAACTAATACACTTTTAGAATAACAGACACTGAGACCTCAATCAGCAGTTCACAACTTAGAAGGCTGTAAGCTACCTGCCCTGCCACCACAGTGCAGGCCACAAACCTTCCTAATGTAAAACAACTGGTCTGAAGCCCAAGTGCTTAATCCAAAAGACTTGGAATGATAGCTACACTTTAATCAAGTTACTACCAAGCAGTAATAAATACAATTGAATACTTTAAAGAATGCCTGGATTAGTGCTCAGGTTATGCAAACAAAGCTAGATTCAGCAGGCCTGGATCTAGTCTATGCTACAGCAAACAAGGTGTACTAATTTCAGTAAGAAGCAGTTTAGATATGCAGGCACTATAAGCCTTTAACCAGAAATTCCCAGCTAGAAGGGCAGAGTCCAGCCTCTCCTCCCACAAGAGTGCAGACCACAAACCCTTTTAATGTAAAATAACTGGCCTGAAGCCTAAGTGCTTAAAACAAAATTAGTACACTTTTAGAATAACAGACACTGAGTCCTCAATCAGCAGTTCCCAACTTAGAAGGATGTAAGCTACCTGTCCTGCCACCACAGTGCAGACCACAAACCTTCCTAATGTAAAACAACTGGTCCGACGCCCAAATGCTTAAACTAAAAGGCTTAGAATGTGTTACACCAAGCAGTAATAAATACAATTGAGTACTTTTAAGATGACGCAAAAGCAAAATAAAGTAGGAAGAAACACAAATACAGTAAAAGCAGATTTTTTTTTTTTTTTTGAGTGAGCACATGAGATGGGCCCAGGATTACAGGACAGAAACAAGTGCAAATGCAGGCCTTCAAATCAGAAAGTTGAGAGAGATGGAAGACCACCCAAATGGCCAATAACTACAAATTCTGGGCCAGAACCACTCCTTATGTGGTAGACAGGTTACCTAGTGCATACCACTCCCACTGATAAACTAGAAGGCTTCCCTCCAACACAGAAAGGCTTGGGGGCTCAGAAGCTTACAAATAGTCCTGGATACAGCAAATCTGTATCTGGAACACTAATTACAGGAAAGGTAGGAAACAGGCTTACAATTTTTTTTTCAGAAAAGTAGCAAAAACAGTAGTAAAAACAATTCACATGCAGTGCAAGCTGGCACACTTGAGTATGTAGCAATATTAGTCTACACACAGTTTGAAAAAATGTAATTAAATTAAAAAGGACTAAAAGCAAGTGCAGAAAGGGTTTATTAGGTAGAATGCGGTAACGAGATGGAACTGGGGGAGTGTCCTAGATCAAATCTACAGTGGGGTGGGCACTGCAAAAGCCACCAAAATTAAACTACAACCAAGAACGGGGGGGGGGGGGGGGAGTTTCAACAGAGATGTGAGGAATCAGAGTGCAAATTATAAAACCCAAAAAATATATACTGATCTCTGTATATTTGCAGAACACTAAGACAACAGATATCTAAGCAACAATTCAGCTCTATAATACAGAATAATACAGAAAAATATACTCAGCTCTATGTATTTGCAGAAAGTCTTGTAAGGCTGTTCCGCTTTAAATGCAGACTGCTGCTATTAACAGTTCAATTTAAAGGAACCTTGAGTTAACAATACACAAGCAATAGAAACCACAGAGAGGGGGGTGGGGAAGAAAGTTTCAACAGAGATGTGAGGAATCAGAGTGCAAATTATAAAACCCAAAAAATATATACTGATCTCTGTATATTTGCAGAACACTAAGACAACAGATATCTAAGCAACAATTTAGCTCTATAATACAGAAAAATATACTCAGCTCTATATATTTGCAGAAAGTCTTATAAGGCTGTTCCACTTTAAATGCAGACTGCTGCTATTAACAGTTCAAATTAAGGGAACCTTGAGTTAACAACACACAAGCAATAGAAACCACAATGGGGGGGGGGTTCAACAGAGATGTGAGGAATCAGAGTGCAAATTATAAAACCCAAAAATATATACTGATCTCTGTATATTTGCAGAACACTAAGACAACAGATATCTAAGCAACAATTTAGCTCTATAATACAGAATAGTACAGGAAAAATATACTCAGCTCTATATATTTGCAGAAAGTCTTGTAAGGCTGTTCCACTTTAAATGCAGACTGCTGCTATTAACAGTTCAAATTCTTTTTCCTAAGAGTGCTTTGAAATTACCTCCACGGGATAATATATTAACTTGATCTTTTATGGCAAATTTAAATATGTGTGTGTCCTCACTTTTACTTGTATGTCTGTATAATGCATTTTTCGTATCTTTGACCTTAATTTTGTACATGTGGTCATATATACATTTCCTAAATTGTCTTTTGGTCTTGCCTATATAGAAAGCGGTGCATGACATACACTTCGCCAGGTATATTATATTTTTGCTATTACAATTTCCAGTTCTAAATTTCACAAATGTCTTATTAGTATCATCCAGTCTACAACCTGTCATTTCATTTATAGCTGAACACTGATTGCAAGACCCACATTTCCTAGTAGTTTTACTCTATTTGTAACCATCAGTGTCGTTCGTCATTTTTTCTAAAAGTCTCTTAATATTGATACCCATTTTATTAACAAAACAGGGTCTTTCTCCTACTGCTTTTTTAACTTCATCAACTATCAAGGTGTTCCAATGTCTACTGATAATGTTTTTTATTTCATTCACATAAGGTGAATAAGTCAGTACACATACTCTATTGAAGGCTGATTCCTCAGGCTTGTCAATTCGAAGCTTCATGTTATTCAATTATGTTCCCAATATAGGTGGATATTTTTTTACCCCATTCCTTAACATAAGAAGAAATGTCATTAAGAAACGGCAGAGGATATCCTCTGTTTGCAAACATAGATCTAATATATTTAATTTCTTTTTCCATAACCTCAGAATTAGATGACATTCGAGCTGCCCTTATGCACTGTACTTTAAAAATGTTTTTTAATATATGCCTGGGGTGGTTACTGGTGTATTCCAAGTACCCATTAGAGAACGTGTCTTTCCTATATATAAGCCACGTTGCTTCGCTAGGGAAGACTTGCACCTTTCACCCCTGGGTTTCGAATACTGGCAAAGGCTCTTGCCACCCCCATAGTGCCTTTTTTAGGCAAGGCTCAAAAGACAAACCCATCTCCTTAGACAACACAAGGAAAAAGAAACTAAGGTTAATGCTGCTCAATGCCAGAAGTCTAAACCTCAAGATGCATGCACTCGAGGCTCTCCTCAGTATGGAGAATATCGATATCTGTGCAGTAACAGAAACCTGGTTCAAGGTTCCCGAGAACACCCCAGCACTACCAGGTTATACCTCGTACCATGCTTTTTGGCCACAAAACTCGGACCGAACCACAAGAGGAGGGGGAGTATCCATATTCATCAAAGATACCCATACCTCCAGGTTAGTGGCACTGCAAGAAGCATCTGAGACCATCCATGTGTAACTAACAGTGGGCAAAACTGCCTTCCAATTTGTAGCCTGCTACAGACCACCCTCCCAAACTCAGGAACCCCACTCGGCTTTCCTGAAGACACCGGAGAATATGAAGGTCTCTCCAAACACCATTATATTGGGTGACTTCAACTACCCAAACATAGACTGGGAGCACTACTCAAGCCCCATCACCCTCGCCCACTGGTTCCTAGAATTTATAAACTCAAATGCTATGGAACAACTGGTCACCACTCCCACAAGAGGGGAAAACATATTGGATCTGATTATCACCAACATGGGTACTCTATGTTCTATACCTGAGGTATACCCTTCTTTAGTAAGATCTGACCATAAATTAATCACTATGGATGTCCATATCCCATCCCCACCCCCAGCAAAGGAAACCACGGTCAAAAACTTCTCGAAAGCAAACTTCACACTTCTCAGAACTGAGATGGAATCCTACAAAGCCCCCGGGCCAGTGGAAATTACGACCCATCTGCCCAGAATCCCTTACAAATGCATTCTATGGATACTTACAGGAATGCATGGATCGTGCTATCCCAAACAAAACCAAGACACACTCCTCCAAAGGCAGGAGGACCTGTCTGGTGGACCCCAGCCATAAATAGGCTATACAACAGAAGGAGGAAGTTACTACAGGATAGAGCAAAATCCCAAAAAGGGAAGGCAACTCTGATCAGTACTAGCAAGAAACTACAATCCCTCATAAAAGCATCCAAGGCTAGCTTCGAAAGAAAAATTGCACAAGACGCTAAAGATAATCATAAGGCCTTCTTTAGTTATGTCAGGAACTTGGGTGGAAACTCCCAGATATGCTCCGAGTTAGTGCAAAATAACAAAAAATACACTGAACCCACAGACATTGCCAACATCCTGGCAGACAGGTTCAGTGCAAACTTCTCCCCCTGGCCCCCCAAACGTGCAAATGACTATCCCAACAAAGTGTAGCCCCCCTGACATCACAGATGCACAGGTGAGAGCTGCCCTCTCCAAAGCAAAAAACACAGCATCTATGGGACCGGGCAGTGTCTCGGGCTGCGTTTTACACGAGCTCCAAGAAGAACTGAACCCTCACTTAAAATCACTGTTCAGTCTCAGCCTTACAACAGGATATGTATCCAAAGAATGGCTTACAGCAACAGTGGTCCCACTCCATAAAGGTGGTGCCACAACGGACCCCAGTAACTATCGCCCTATAAGCCCGGCTAGTCTGGTCTGCAAAGCTATGGAGCGTATCATCATGGAACTCATAAACAAAGACATTGGGAACCTCCAAACACTGGATCCTACCCAATTCGGCTTTGTTAAGGGCAAATTTTGCCTCTTGAACCTGGTCGACTTCTTTGAAACAGTCACCAAGGCCATAGATGAAGGGAAGGTAGTCCACACAGCCTACCTTGACCTCGCAAAAACCTTCGACACAATACCCCACTCGGGCATCATAAACAAGCTCACCAGCTTAAATATCAACCCCTATATCACAAGATGGGTTGCAAACTGGCTTAGGGATAGAACTCACATGGTCAGAATTGCAGGTGCCCTGTCAGACTCTAAACCAGTTACAAGTGGCGTCCCACAAGGCTCAGTCCTGGGACCTCTCTTGTTCAGTATATATTTCTCTGAGGTACAGGCTAACACAGGAGGACTTTGGCTGACCAAGTTTGCAGACGACTGCAAACTGGGGGCCATAATCGACTCGTCAACTGACACAAGCATCCTCCAAAATGGTCTCACAGAGACAGATAACTGGTGCTAGAGCCATGGCCTGAAGCTAAATGCCAAAAAGTGCATGGTCATTCCCTTTGGGAAAAACAAAGTGCCTACAAATTACCACATAGGTGGAAATCCATTAAGTACGGAAGAAGTAATTAGGGATCTGGGGACCCAAGTAGATAGTAATCTTTCCTTTGAGAATCACATTGCCAAAGTGGTTAGAAGGACCTTCTGTATAGCCCACCTTATCATGATAGGGTTCACATCTAGATCAAGAGAGGTCATTGTGCCCCTCTACTCATAACACATCAGGCCCATAATTGAATACAATGCCCCTTTGGGATGTACCTTACCCGACACCTGCAACAACTAGAAAAACCCCAAAAGTACCTCACCAAGAGGATTAAGGAACTCAAGCAGATGCCCTATGCAGTTAGACTAAAGAAACTCTGGCTCTACTCAGTTGCTTACCACCTACTCAGAGGAGATCTGTGCCTGACGTATAAAGCCATGTCCAACCCAGAATTAATGGACATGCTCCACCTCAGGAAATCCAAATCCCTTAGAGCTACATGCTCCAGTGACTTAAACCTCAGCACAGAAATAAATAGGACATGCTGGAGAGACAGATTCATATCCCAGATGCTCCCCTCACTCTAGAACAAAATCCCAATCCATGTTAGGCAGAGCCCCTCAATGACCCTCTTCAAGAAGAATCTTGACGATTGGATGGGAGACCGTAGATTTACCCCTGGGATCTCCTCTGTGTCACTGCTAGACAGGGGCACTTTAAACTAACCTTAAATGGGCTATCTTCTGTGACCTACTATACTGGGGGCACAGTCATCAAATCTAAAAGGGTGGCGAAAGCCAAACACACTCTGGCTAGGCTTGTAAATGCCCTAGGGCAGATAGCCTAGTGTGTACCTATGAACCTATTTCTGATTGAAACCCCACAGTAGTATGTCTTATATATGTATCCAAATAGGCAATGCCCTCTGTACTAACTTTATATGTAAATTTCAGAAAGTCACTCATATGGTTAAGGTAATCAATAAAATCATTAATAATTTCTACTGGCCCATTCCACAATACAAAAATATCGTCCAAAAATCTTGTGTAGTATGATATATATTTATAATAGTCACTACTGAGTAAATGTTGGTTTTCCCATTCAAGCATAACCAAGTTTGCGAATATGGGGGCACACGAGGCCCCCATGGCCATGCCCTTGGTTTGTTTGTAATATTCCCCATCAAAATAAATAAAATTATGTTCTAAAACTAAGCCCATCATGTCCATAATTAAATTAATACAATCCCAACTCATGTGAGAATATTTTCTCAAACTATTACAAAAATCTTCCAGTCCCTGTTGTTTGGGAATACAAGAAAATAAATCAATTACATCAGTAGTAATATATATTAAGATTCTTTTCCAAATACTGGGGGTAAGATGGGCCAAAAACATCCAAGAATCCTTAATAAGATGTGGTATGTTAGCATAGATCGGCTTGACCCATCTATCTATAACCACCCCTATTTGAAAAGTCTTTGATTTACTTCCAGATATAATTGGGCGAAATGGGGGATTTATGATATTCTTATGTACTTTAGGAATGCCAACAATCGTGGCTAAAATGGGGTACTCTACCTTCAGAAAATTGTATAATTCACCGGTAATCCTATTGTCCACAAGATATTCTTCTAAGGCTAGGTCTGTCTTCCAATAACCCATGTTGATCTCATTAATCGAGGTTATTTCATAATTGCCTGTTTCCATCAAAATTTTTTGTACCTCATTAATATAATCCAAGGTGTTGTACAGGACTATTCTCCCTCCTTTGTCCGGTTTCATTACCCGGATATGCTTATTCCTGGTTAAATTCCACCAGACATTTCCTTTCATCTACATTTAAATTAACCTTTATTTCCTGTTTCTTATTCAGTTTGTTGTATTTATATATATCTTGACATACAATTTCTTCAAAATTGGTCACTTTTTTGTGACCTGATGGTATAAAAGTGCTTCTTTTCTTAAACATATTATATTCATTGGATGATATATAATCAGTATTGTTTTTAAATAACATAGCCAAATTAATTCTTCGACAAAATAATTTGATTTCTGTAATAGTATCTACTAAGTTAAATATTTTCAATATGTACAATACTTGTATCTAATACCTTTCTTGTCGGTTCCACTGACCATAGGTCCTTTTCGGGGAGGTGGAAAAAAAACTGCCCCCTTGAAAATTCATCCCCCTTTCCCTATGTGTCTTCTCACCAACTTTTATTAAATTTCTATTGTTCACATTTTGTTCCTGTTTCCATATGTAAGCTCCATTGTCTCTATATTGTTCCATGTCACGCTGTATTTTTTTTTACTTTTCCTATCAAATATCCTTCCGGCCTTAGTATCGGCCAATTTGTATTGCTTTTCATACAGTTCGTGCCATTGTGGGAACAGTAAGTCACTCACTATATCATTATTTAATTTTTCCACATCACTAACCAATCTACTCGATCTCTCATCATTCTTTTTAATTAACATATTCATATAACTAATCCCAAAGTTATTGAATAAGGTCTTAAATTCAACCCTAGTATCATTATCTAAACTTAATCCCATGGGTAATTTAAAAAATCTTAACCCCATTGGTACAATACCTAATGATATACATTTCAGTAAGTAAGCATTGTCAATTTTAATACTCTTTACTGATAACAGTTGTTTCCCCAAGGTGTAAATCATTTCCTTCAGGGTTCCCTTATTGCCATTAATTGTTCTGTCATTCACAGTATATTTATTATCAATTCCATTAGTATTGAATTCAAAGTCACTTGTTAAAAAATTGTCAAGCTTACATTGTATAAGTTTGCCATAAGGTAAGTTTGATGCAATTTTTCAGTTAATCATGATTTATATTGATTGTTCATTTATTAAAAAAAAAAAAATTTACCTGCTTTTACTGTATTTGTGTTTCTTCCTACTTTATTTTGCTTTTGCATCATCTTAAAAGTACTCAATTGTATTTATTACTGCTTGGTGTAACTCATTCTAAGCCTTTTAGTTTAAGCACTTGGGCTTCAGACCAGTTGTTTTACATTAAGAAGGTTTGTGGTCTACACTGTAGTGGCAGAACAGGTAGCTTACATCCTTCTAAGTTGGGAACTGCTAATTGAGGCCTCAGTGTCTGTTATTCTAAAAGTGTATTAATTCTGGTTTAAGCACTTGGGCTTCAAGCCAGTTATTTTACATTAAGAGGGTTCGTGGTCTGCACTCTTGTGGGAGGAGAGGCTGGATTCTGCCCTTCTGAGCTGGGAATTTCTGGTTAAAGGCTTATAGTGCCTGCATATTTGAACTGCTTCTTACTGAAATTGGTACACTTTGTTTGCTGTAGCATAGACTAGATCCAGGCCTGCTGAATCTAGCTTTGTTTGTATAACTTGAGCACTTATCCAGGCATTCTTTAAAGTATTCAATTGTATTTATTACTGCTTGGTAGTAACTTGATTAAAGTGTAGCTATCATTCTAAGTCTTTTGGATTAAGCACTTGGGCTTCAGACCAGTTGTTTTACATTAGGAAGATTTGTGACCTGCACTGTGGTGGCAGGACAGGTAGCTTACATCCTTCTAACTTGAGAACTGCTAATTGAGGACTCAGTGTCTGTTATTCTAAAAGTGTATTACTTCTGGTTTAAGCACTTGGGCTTCAGGCCAGTTATTTTACATTAAGGAGGTTCGTGGTCTGCACTCTTGTGGGAGGAGAGGCTGGACTCTGCCCTTCTGAGCTGGGAATTTCTGGTTAAAGGCTTATAGTGCCTGCATATTTGAACTGCTTCTTACTGAAATTGGTACACCTTGTTTGCTGTAGCATAGAATAGATCCAGGCCTGCTGAATCTAGCTTTGTTTGTATGCTTGTTGTTTGTTTGCTTGTTATTTCCCTGAAATGCTAATTTCACCTAAAACGTGGCTTTTCAGCGCTTCTGTGGATGCCTAGTGATATCATTGCTTACTGTACTTATATCTTTGTTTCACTTGGAAGAAAGTTACTGTTTGTCGTTTTTGCATTTAAGTTACCTGTAACACATTGCATTTAAGTTACCTGGCACTTGCTCACTAAGTCAGCACTAAAAAATTAAAAGCACTACACCCTCACAAACTCCCCTTGAGTACCTTGTTCCCCATTGGCCCTTTTTTTCAATTATAAAGGAATTCCCAATACTATTCTAGCATGTCCAAAGGTCAGTTGTCAATCTCCTCTCCAGTCCAGCTGGTGAATCTGGGAATCTTGAGGCAATGTTACAACTGCCTCATGTACACAGACAACCCTCTCCTCCTCCCAACAAATTCCAACACATGTGAGAGATGCAACTAAATAGCCAAACTGGAGGCTAAGCTCTCTCAACTCAGTACTGGCATAACCAGTCAGGAGGAGAAGAAACCACACTCACTACAATTCCAGTGTCGCATAGACCTACCACGACAGCAAACCAAACACATAAACACCCAAAAACATACTCGGAGGCTCTAAATAAAAATCTGCCTAAGCAGCAGAGACCTCCAAAGCAGACACCCAAGCAACCGCTACCCCAAAACAAAACACGTGCAACACATAGCTCACAAAGCCAGTGTGCTGAACAGTCACAGCCCTTAAGGCTAAACAACACACCTGATACACTTGTAATAGGTGACTCTATCGTCAGGCACACTGACGTCCCGCTTACCAGGCTGAACAAGGAGAAGGTCACGGTGAGCTGCCTGTCGGGCGCTAGGATCCGCCACATAACACAAGCACTCGGGTCACTCCAAGGCAAGTACAAATATGACTCAGTCATTGTCCATGCTGGTGTAAATGACCTGAGACGTACCTCCCTGGACTACATGAAAAGAGACATAGAGGAGCTCTCTGAGCATGTAGCCCAGGCCGGTATGACCCTGACCTTGAGTAGCATCTTACCCTCACCAAGAATGATGCCACATTATGAAGACAAGATGATCAATTTCAACAATTGGCTTAAGTATTGGTGTCATTCAAAGGGGATCCAATGCCTGTCAGCCTGGGATGACATGCTCGACAAGCCACGATGCTTCGCTAGGGATGGCTTGCACCTGTCACTCCTGGGCTTTCGGATATTGGTAAAGGCTCTTGCTACTCCCATAGTGCCTTTTTTAGGAAAGGCTCAAAAGACAAACCCACCTCCATAGGTATCACAAGGTATAAGAAACTAAGAGCAATGCTACTCAACGCCAGAAGTCTAAACCTCAAGATGCACGCACTCTCTCCTTAGCATGGAGAACATCGATATCTGTGCAGTAACAGAAACCTGGTTCAAGGCTCTCGAGAGCACCCCAGCACTACCAGGTTATACCTCATACCATGCTTTTCGGCCCCAAAACTTGGACCGAACCACAAAAGGAGGGGGAGTATCAATATTCGTCAAAGATACCCACACCTCCACGTTGGTGGCACAGCACAAAGCATCAGAGACTATCCATGTGCAACTAACAGTGAGTATAACTGCCTTCCAGTTTATAGCCTGCTACAGACCACCCTCCCAAACCCAGGAACCCCACTCGGCCTTCCTGAGAACACTGGAAAATATGAAGGTCTCTCCAATCACCATTGTATTGGGTGACTTCAACTACCCAAACATAGACTGGGAGCATTACTCTAGCTCCAATACCCTAGGTCATAGGTTCCTAGAATTTACAAACTCAAATGCTATGGAACAACTTGTTACCACTCCCACAAGAGGTGAAAACATACTGGACCTGATCATCACCAACATGGGGACTCTATGCTCCAGACCAGAAGTGTATCCCTCACTGGTAAGATCAGACCATAAACTAATTTCACTGAATATTCACATCCCGACCCCACCCCCTGCCCAGAAAACCACAGTGAAAAACTTCTCTAAAGCAAATTTCACACTCCTCAAATCCGAGGTGGAATGCTTCAAAGCCCCCCGGCCTGTGGAAAATACGTCCCAGACCGCAGAATCCTTTATAAACGCATTCTATGAATACCTTCAGGAATGCATGGATCATGCAGTCCCAAATAAAACCAAGACCCAATCCTCCAAAGGCAGACATCCTGTCTGGTGGACCCCAGCCATAAACAAGCTATACAATAGAAGGAGGAAGCTACTACATGATAGAGCAAAATCCCAGAAAGGGAAGGCATCTCTGATCAGTATTAGCAAAAAACTACGGGCACTCATAAAATCGTCTAAGGCCAGCTTCGAGAGAAAAATTGCACAGGACACTAAGGATAATCACAACGTTTTCTTTAGTTATGTTAGTAACCTGGGTGGGAATTTCCAGATATGCTCAGAATTTGTCCAAAATGACAAAAAATACACCAAACCCACAGACATTGCCAACATCCTAGCTGACAGGTTCAGCGCAACCACCCCCACCACCACCACCAAAAGGGTAAATATCTATCCCAGCAGAGTGCTGACCCCCTGAAATCTCAGATGCTCAGGTAAGAGCCGCCCTCTCAAAAACAAAAAACACAGCATCAATGGGACCAGATGGTGTCCCATGCTGCGTCCTACATGAACTCCAAGAAGAGCTAAACCCAAACATAAAACTGCTGTTCAGTCTCAGCCTTACTACAGGATATGTACCCTAAGAGTGGCGTACAGCAACAGTGGTCCCTCTCCACAAAGGTGGTGCCTCAACGGATCCTGGAAACTATCGCCCCATAAGCCTGACTAGCTTGGTCTGCAAAGCTATGGAAAGGATCATCATGGACCTCATAACTAAAGATATTGGGGACCTACAGACACTGGATCCTACCCAATTTGGCTTTATTAAGGGCAGATCCTGCCTCTTAAACCTGGTCGATTTCTTTGAAACAGTCACCAAGGCCATTGACGAGGGGAAGGTGGTCCACACAGCCTACCTGGACCTCGCAAAAGCCTTTGATACAATACCCTACTCAGGCATTATAGTTGAGCTCACCAGCTTAAATATAAACCCCTGTGTCACTAGATGGGTTGCAAACTGGCTCAAGGACAGAACCCACATGATTAGAATTGCTGGAGCCATGTCAGACTCCAAACCAGTTACAAGTGGCATCCCACAAGGCTCATTCCTGGGACCTCTCTTGTTCGGTATATATTTCTCGGAGGTACAGGCCAACATGGAAGGACTGTGACTGACCAGGTTTGCAGATGACTGCAAACTGGGCGCCATAATCGACTCTCCAGCCGACACAAGCATCCTCCAAAAGGGCTTCATAGAAACAGACAACTAGTGCCAGAGCCATGGCCTCAAGCTAAACGCCAAAAAGTGTATAGTCATCCCCTTTGGCAAAAACAAAGTGCCCACAAATTACCACATAGGGGTAATCCATTAAGTACAGAAGAAGTAATTAGGGACCTGGGGACCCAAGTTGATAGCAATCTCTCATTTGACAACCACGTGGCCAAAGTGGTTAGAAGAACATTTTATATAGCCTACCTAATCATGAAGGGATTCACGTCTAGATCAGGGGAGGTCATCGTGCCTCTTTACTCATCCCTCATCAGGCCCATAATTGAGTACAATGTCCCTTTTGGGATGTACCTTACCAGACACCTGCAGCAACTGTAAAGACCCCAAAAGTACCTCACCAAGAGGATCAAAGGGCTCAAACAGATGCCATATGCTGCCCGATTAAAGAAACTCCAGCTCTACTCAGTGGCGTACCGCCTGCTCAGAGGCGATCTGTACCTGATGTATAAAGCCATGTCCAACCCGGAATTAATGGACATGCTGCACCTCAGAAAATCCAAATCCCATCGAGCTACGCGCTCGAGAGACTTGAACCTCAGCACTGAAATAAATAGGACATGCTGGAGGGACAGATTCATAACCCAGAGGCTCCCTTCACTCTGGAATAAAATCCCAGTCCAGGTTAGGCAGAGTCCCTCATTGACTCTCTTCAAGAGGAATCTTGATGAGTGGATGGGAGATCGTAGGTTTACCCCGGGTATCACTTCTGTGTCACTGTTAGACAGAGGCACAGTATACTAACCTCAAAAAAGGGCATAGCAAAATTAATTTAAAATGGGTGGCAAAAGCCAAACACACTCTGGCTAGGCTTATAAATGACCTAGGGCAGATAGCCTAGTACGAACCTATGAACCTATTAGCGATAAGCGCATATATGTGTAGTATAACTGACAAAAGAAAAAAAAAGGATTGCAGTGTTTATGGTGTATATATTTAAATGCTAATACTTAGCTACACAGAATTTGCTTATTGTATTGTACACATTCCATCTTAGGTTCATAGGTAGGTACTGGGCTATCTGCCCGAAGGCATATATTAGCCCAGCCACGTTGTGCGGTATTCACCGCCCCTTTGGTTAGTTCCCTAGGCCCTTGATCTAGCAGCTAGTACCCTTGGCCCCTATCTAGTAGAGCTGTTGGTATGATCCCTGGTGTGAACTTTCTGTTACCCATCTACTCGTCAACATTCCTCTTGAAGAGTGATAGTGAGGGGCTCTGTCTTATGTAGATCGGGACCTTGTTACATAGCAAGGGAAGTCTTTGCAAAGGGAATCTATCCCTCCAGCATGTTCTATTCATTGTTGTGCTGAGGTTTATATCCCTAGAGCATGTAGCTTGAGTGGATTTGGTTTTGCTAAGATGGAGCATGTACAACAGTTCTGAGTTGGACATGGCTCTGTATGTTAGACAGAGATCGCCTCTGAGAAGGCGGTATGCAACAGAGAAAAGCCTTAGTTTTTTTCAATCGTGCTGCATAGGGCAACTGTTTGAGGCCAGTAATCCTCTTAGTGAGGTACCTCTGTGGTCACTCCAGCTGCTGGAGATGCCTAGCCAGGTACATTCCAATTGGTGCATTGTACTCAATAATGGGTCTGATGAGGGAAGAGTAGAGGGGTACCACTACATCCTTAGATCTTGATGCGAACCCTTTCGTGATCAGATGGGTCACATAGGACGATTTTCTAACCACCTTGGCAACATGGTTATCATAGGAAAGCTGACTATCTACTTGGGTCCCTAGATCCCTTATTACTGCTTCAGATTTCAGGGGGTTACCTCCTTTGTGGTAGTTCACGCGTGCTCTGTTTTTTCCAAAGGGGATTACTACGCATTTTTTAGCATTTAGCTTGAGACCATGGCTTTGACACCATGCATCAGTCTCATTAAGGCCCTTCTGGAGGATTTCCATGTCTGCCGGAGACTCTGTTATAGCACCCAGTTTGCAGTCGTCCGCAAACTTGGACAGCCACAGCCCTTCAGTGCTTGCCTGTACTTCTGAGAAGTATATGCCAAACAGGAGGGGCCCCAGGACAGAAACCTGAGGCACACCGCTCGTTACTGGTCTGGATTCGGACATAGATCCAGCTACTCTTACTTTGTGGGATCTGTTCAGAAGAATCAAAAGGAATCCACCACAAAAGTAAAAACATCTTTTATTCAGCAAACAGGAACAAGCGCTTTCACATACGACCAAGTATGCTTCCTCAGGTTATACTATAGTTCACAAATAGCAGGTTTTTATATACAAATTTAAACTGATTAATCATTCAATAAACCAATTAAATCTTTCAATTAAGTAGTTAAAACAACACTGCTAGTATTGTCTTGCAGTTCCATTTACTTGCATTTAGTATTTGCTATATTTCTCCATTAGCATTATAATAGTCTTATATAATTAAATAAATAATTATATACTTCGTATATGTATAACACATATATTATGCTTAACTATTAGCTATAAAATTTACGGAACTAAAATATAAATAAGACCAAAAATTTTTAAAAGGAATATATCATTTCCTTATATAATCAAAGACATGATTTCATGCTTTTTATAAATATGCATCAATTTAGCATGTGAAAGCATATATAAATCAATTCAATATATATGTAATCTTCTAAAATATATAACATTTCTAAAAACAAAATATTAAAAATAATTAATTCAATCTAACATTACTATTTTAATATATATATAGAAAAATACATAGTATATATTGTGAAAGGCACTAGATAATAAATATGTCTATAGGTGCTGTAATTCATGTAATAAATTCTTCTATATGTAATATTATAATATTTCATCTAATAACAGCCTATAAATAACTATCTTACTTAACTAAATATTTTATATATTCCTAATGGAACAATTCACTAAATATAAATAACAAAACTGATGCTAGAATAATACTAAAACTGATGCTAAAATAATACCAAAATAATAAAAATATTAGACATCTAATAGCTGAATAATCATTTTAAGCAGAAAAACAACATCCAATATTTTAGTCATATATCTACATAATTCAATAAATGAACTTGTTACTAAAAATATTTTATCTACGCGCTGCCAAAATTGATTTAATACTAATATTAATATTAAGGGGTTGGGAGGTTGGCCTAAAGGTTAAGGTGTTTGCCTTACAAACACAAAGTGCAGGGTTTGAGTCTCACAAGGGATAACTGGCTAGGCTTAAAATGGCTCATAAGGGCAGTTAGCCTAGCACTAATCTATGAACCTATGAACCTAATAGTACTATTCAGACCTGGTGCTATATGTGCTTTAAGGTTAAAAATCCAATCAAGTTCTATCCTTTCAAGCAGATTCATGTTATCACCACCTTTCTTTAATGGTTTGACTATTTGTATAGCTCTAAATTGAAAGGAATGATCATGAAATACATTAATATGTTTGGCTAAAGCATTTGTAAGGTTCTCCTTCCTAATATCATAAAGATGGTTATACATGCGGTCTTTGAGTCTTCTAGTAGTAAGTCCAACATAGTATCATTCACATTTAGTGCATGTAGCCAAGTATATTAAATTAGTAGTATCACAAGTAGCATATGTTGTAAAATTATATACATAATCTGAGCCCGGTATTATGAACTGGCTCTCAGTTAGAATAGAACTACACATATTACATTTTTTACATGGCCAGGTTCTTCGATGTAACTCTGGTCTACTATTATTTAAAGAATCTATGACTTTCTTATCTATACATAACCAACATTTTAAGTTCTTACTGTTTTTATATCTAAATTGTGGTTTTATTCCCACAATCTTCCTTATTTCAGTATCTGTTGTTAGTACATTCCAATTTCTTTTTATAATCTCCACTATATTATAATTATCATTTGTGTATCTAGTTGTAAAAGGCAATAAATTCCCTTTACTATTGGAATTATAACTTATTGTAGATGCTGACTCGCCATCTTTCTTTTTCTGTGCTCCATATCTATTATTACCAATTCTAGAACTATAATTCTTCATTGATCGAATTAGATTTTTTCCAGTGGCAGAATTAATAACTTCTAGTGGATAACCTCTATCAAGAAACATCTTATTTAGATGTGTCAGTTGTTAATTTCTTTCTAAAGGAACCTCACACAATTTAGAAATCCTATTCATCTGATTCCCAACAATATTAGAAAAGATGTATCTCGGGTGCATACTATTATAATGTAAAGTAGCATTTTTCCAGCACGATTTTCTAAATAGAGATGTAGTTAAAAGTCCTCCTTCCCCTCTAGTTATAGAAATGTCTAAGAAATCTATTTTTTCCCATGAAAATTCTAATGTAAACTTCAAGAAATTTGTAGTGGACTCAAGATAAATCACCAAGTCCTTCAACTCTGTTAGCTCACCCTTTCATAGAATTAGTACATCATCAACAAATCTTCTATACAATAGGATATAAACAAATGCTTAGATTCCCAAAGATACATCACAAGATTTGCATAAGAATTTGCACAGGGGGTGCCCATGGCTACCCCCCATGTTTGAATGTATACATCATCTTGGTATGAAAATACATTATTATTCAATATCAAATCTAATAATGCACATACTAACATTTGTGTATCATTACTAAGAGTTTTATCTCCATGAAGCAGTTCTCTAACAGCTTCCACCCCATATTCGTTAGGTATAACAGTAAATAGATTCTTGACATCTAATGTTGCCAAAATAAGAGGGGGCTGCATATTTCGTTCTCTATTCAGTTGTTTTTTATCTTCTAGAAGGGGAAAAGTATCTTTTAGAATTGAAGGTATTTGCCTAACAATAGGTCCCAATTTGGATTCCAAAAAACAAGATATTCTTTCAGTAGCCCATCCCTCCCCGGCTATTCCTACCATAAAAGGACTTCTAAGATGCATAAAGGTACATACCCCCCTCCATTAAGACCGATAGAGCAGACGTCAGTATACAAGTAAAAGAAGAAAGAGAAAAGTTATACTGCTACAACTTTCACAACATATTTACAGCTATGTACAAGGCATATAAGAAATCTGATTAATTGATATAGGAATGACTTTTCCAATAAACATTGTTTATTAATATTGAGACAGTATAATTAGAAAAAAATGTGCGTTGGTAGGCAGAAAGGGAAATAAATACTGCGAGGCAGAAAAAACACACTGGCAAAAGCAGTAGATATACATGAAAACCATGATTTAAGATTTAGTAGATTAATTTTTACAAAATTTGTAGTATAAGCTGCCAGTTATGCATGTTATTCCTACTGTTCTAGTTTTTACATTGCTGGTTGCTCCAACTCCATATTGCTCTCTATGTCCCCCTTAGCCTTTTCTCCTCCTACTGACATACATGACTTTCGGCTCGGCCCTGCTGGACATCTGAATACTCTTGTGCCTCACTTCCAGTACAGGACTCCAACAAAAGCTACTCCCAGATATTGCCAAAATAAAAGCAAAAGTAAAGTATGCACATTTAATGTTTAACTGTATTAACAATTACAACCTGTCTTAACCTTTGTTAGGTGGTTAGAGTACGCTCCCTACCAGGGTCGCCAGCAGCTAATCCCCTCTCCACTCTGTTAACCCCCCCCCCGTATTTCTCTACTCTAGCCTTTAGCCCAATAGCTAGGCCTTGCACTATTGATGTTCTTTGTATTTCACTGTTGCAGTCATCACACTTGTGGTTAGCCGTCAATCGGCCCGAATACCAGAGTCTTGTGATTTCTGCATCGGTAGCTGTCGTCTCTTCCCATGACGTCAGGTTGTCAGGGGTATAAAACATGCAGCCAACGCCATTGCATCAGATTTTCTTGCCGTGCGGGAGCCCGAAGCAGAAGCAGTTCGCAAGTGCCATTCGGCTGCTACCTGAAATTTTTGTTTTTCGAGTTTCAAACCTGAAGTCTTCTAAAGCTAAGAACCCCATTGGGGATTCTTTTTTCTTGCTGTAACCGATGTCTGAAAAAGTTAACCATTGTCTTGCCTGTGGAAAGCAAATACCTCACAGAGATTTTCATTCTTACTGCATCACATATTTAGGCCTAGACCACGACATCTCTCGCTGTCGGTATTGTGCCTTGTTTAATGCCCGAACTATTTGTCATCAGGCTATCTTTGTTGCTAAATTCTTTCGCTCTCGTTCTCCGTATTCCAAAATGGCTTCTGTAAGCCATCTGACTACCGATCTTCCAAAAAAACGTAAGGCTAAAGACAGAGACAGACCACATAGGTCCAAAACTGCCGATGACACTTCCGTTAAGCTAGTCGCCAGTCCGCCGGTACTCAGTGAGGCGCCTTCGCAGCCCGATACCTGCTTCTACAGATTCGCAGTCCTCTTCTGATGCCCCTACCTTGGATGGGTCTGGAGCCGCTGTGCAGACACCGGCTTCTGAGGGTGTATTCCGACCTTCCGATGTTCATATTAAACCGACAACTTCGTTTCAGACTAAAACGACCGCATTTCTCAGGCCCAGAGTTCACACTACGCCTAGAAAACCAACAATCAAAGCGCATGCTCAAGCTCCCCATGCCGCAGAAACAAATGCTTAGAATGGCTGAAGACCTTATAACTCTAATTAGGAGAAGCCAGCCCTTCCCCCTCTAAAAGACAAAGAATTAATTTCCCTTCTGATTCAACAGACTGTGAGTCCGATGACTCTGATCCCTCTGATTACCAGGACATACCCTTATCTACCTATGAGGATTCAGATGCAAAGGATTCCATTCACTCTGCCTCCCCTCCAGAGGACTTTTCTTTTGGTGAAACCTTGCACACCTTCAGAGAGCATTTCCACTGGGAATGCCAGGGCTACCCACAGTCCAAAAAGAGACTCAGAGAATTTTTAGACTTGCCTCAGCACAGGCCTCTAGCTATACCCCCTGTCCTGGATATTGTAGATGATGTTTTCATGGAATCCAGTCTTACTCCTGATACTTTACCACCAGTTCCTAGAAAGCCTGACAGGTACTAGAGGGTACCTGACTCTCACAAATTTCTCTTTAAGAATCCTACTGTGGATCCAGACAACATTTCCCAGGGGCCTAAAGGCATTAAGGCTACTACAGCCAAAAATCCTACCCCTTCGGACAGGGATTCGAGGGCTTTAGACAGATGGGGCACGAAGGTATATACCTCTGTGACTCTTGCCATCAGGGCTTTAAATTGCCAGTTTCACATGTTGAAGTACCAGCAGCATATTATGGAACTAATTAAACAAAAAATGTTGCTTCCAGATTTTGCAGAAAATAAAGATTTACAAGAGTTAGTGCATTCTGCAAACCAAGTCAGTAAGCATACTTTGCAGTGTGGTTTTGATGCCTTAGAAGCTTCTTGCAGAGCTGCTGTCACTGGGTCTGTACTGAGACGGCATGCCTGGCTAAAGGAAGAAATCTTGCCAGACTATGTCAAAGCAAAATTACTAGATGCTCCATTAAACCAGGAACGTTTGTTTTGCACAAAAGCAGAAGAGGTTCTTAAAAAGATGGAGGAAAAAGCTAAATCAATGCAAACTGTTAAAGATTTCTTACAGGTACAGCCACCTAGATTCAGTAGGCATTGGCCTTCAAAAAACTGGTCCTTTCCAGTCCTTACCTGGTCTTCCCAACCCAAATCCAGGGGCAACAGACACCAAGACTATAGTCTCAGGGTACACAGAGATCTAAACAATGGAGTGCTCCCCCTCAAAAACAGGAAGTGGTACGCCACCCCCTTATGAAAAAAATTCACAATAACTTGTCTATCATCCTTCCCAACCATGTCCAAGTACTTGCACCCCTAGGAGGAAAACTTGCCCTGCATGCAAAAAACTGGATGTCCATTACCCAGGACCGATGGTTCCTAAACATTGTATCTCAGGAATACATACTTCCACTCATTGCTAACCCCAAGCAGGTTGCCAGACCTTCCTCCAAACCAGTGGGCAGAGGCTCAAAAGGAAATACTTCCTCTTCTCAGTATCAGGGCTATTCAACCTGTTCCAATAGAGGAAAGAGGACAGGGTTTCTACTCAAGACTCTTCCTGGTGCCCAGAAAAGAGGGCTCTTGATGCCCTATCTTGGACCTGTCCATTCTCAACACCTTCTTGGTGGTCCCAAAATTCAAAATGCTTGCACTACAACAGCTGCTTCCTATGCTAGCCAGTGACTCCTGGCTAGTCACCCTAGACCTAAAAGAATCTTATCTGCACATCCCCATAAGGGAATTTTGCAGGAAATATCTACGTTAAAGGGCAGGCTGTGTGCACTATCAATTCTCTGCACTTCCCTTTGGCTTATCTACTGCATCCGGGTATTCACAAAGCACCTGGCTCCAGCCATTACATACTGCAGGCAGAGAACAATTCAAATTTATCCATACTTAAATGATTGCCTGATTCAGGCAGACAGTCAGGAATTGCTACTTCAGCACCTGACATTTGTAAAGAGACATAACTTCTCTGGGGTACACCATCAACGAAAAGAAATCACATCTGGTGCTCAGCCAAAAGATTGTAGTCCTGGGAACAAGCTTGAACACAACTTCCCAGATGGCATTCCTTACTCCAGAAAAGCAGGTTTATTTGACAAACTACTTCAAACTAATGGCCACCAGAACCCACTGATCTGCAAGAAAAGTACTGCAAGCCCTAGGGTTCATGGCCTCTTGCATTCTACTAATTCCTTATGCAAGACTGCATATGAGGAAACTTCAATGGTACTTAAAAAGTCTGTGGTGCCAACATTCACAGGACCTGGAAACAATTAATGTTAAGTTGTCCACCTCGACTTCGTTCTTGCTGTTTGGGTCCTCTCTAATTTAAATGAGTTCAAGGGAAACAGAAGGCCTGCGAGTTATGGAGCGACGGCCAACAAAGTTAAGAAGCGATAAGGGATAAAGGAATATACCTAGACAAATAAAATTGACAAATACTTGACAAAATTTCAAGAATAAACAATATATTAATAAAAAAACTATACTAAGCCTGAGCCAGTAACGAAGCAACCTCGCAGCTGAAGCAGCAAACGAGATCTGGGTAGCTGACGCTGGGCATGCTGGGATAAGGGGTAGCCTTGAGCCAGTAAACAGCTCTCGAGCTATAGAAGATGGCCAAGTCGGAGCCGAAGATCGTCTCCAGACTCAAACAGCAAGAAGGAAGGCGAGATGAAGACAACTAACATGGAACATTATGGTAGGTACATAACTTCTTTTTCCTATCATTCCTTGTCTAAGGGCAGAGTTCCTTTGGTGGGCAGAGGCTTGCAACCACAAGGGACTCCCTTTCACTCAACCCATCGCCGCCCAAACCCTGACAACAGACGCATCAGACTATGCATGGGGGGGCTCACATGGCTGTTATATGCATTCAAGGCAAATGGAGCCCAGGGCAAATTCACCTACATATCAATCAAAAAGAAATGTTAGCTGCACAGAATGCTCTGACATCCTTCAAATACCTTATCCTTGCAGGACAACTCTTAATAAAGACAGACAACACCACAGTTATGTGTTACATAAACAATTGGGGGGGGGACTCTTTCCTACCCACTCTGCAGGTTAGCCATGGCCCTGTGGAACATGGCCTTGAGCAACCAGTTGGACCTGCAAGCTCAATTCTTGCCAGGCAAACAAAATTCTCTGGCAGATGACTTCAGCAGAAATGTACTGGACCCACACGAGTGGAAACTGGAACCCAACTCATTCAAACTTCTAACCCACAGGTGGGGGACACCAGAGGTGGACCTCTTTGCCTCCCCCAAAACGATCAATTGAGCAAATTTTGCACCAGAAATCCCCACAACCAAGCATGGAAAGTGGAAGCTCTATCCTTTACATGGGAAAACCTCTGAATTTATGCCTTTCCCCCTCCTCTTGAGTACTACTCATGATCAAACAGGACAAACCAAGGACAATCCTTATTGCACCAGTCTGGCCCCGCCAGCACTGGTACCCACTCCTACGCTGTTTGGCAGCAATGCCATCCTGGCACCTGTATCAGACCCCCTCCCTCCTGTCCCAGCAGGACGGACAGATTTTGCAATCTCATCTGCAAACTCTGAACCTTGCAGCCTGGCGTATTCCCTGAATACACCACCAGTAACCCTCAGCAAACAGGTGCTGGATGTCATCCTTGAGGCCAGAAGGCCTAGTACTAGGAAATCCTATTGAGAAAAATGGAAAAGGTACTGTTCTTGGAGCCAGTCTCAAGGAAAGGACACAGCCATGCCCACCTTACCTCAAATCTTAGATAAACTAGCAGAGCTGCTCCACAAAGGCCTATCCTTCTGTTCTATTAAGATTCATGCCTTGGCCATCTCGGCTCATTATAAAACTGAGCCACCTCTCTTTTCTCACCCTCTGGTAAAACAGTTCCTGAGTGGAGCTAACAATTTAAGACCCCCCGTGGAGAACTTCCACCTCTGCCTGGGACCTTAACTTTGTACTAGAGAAGCTCACGCTTCCCCCTTTTGAGCCTGCTGCTACAGCACAGTTAAAATTCCTCTCTTGGAAAACAGCCTTACTTCTAGCCGGCTTACATTTATAACAGCGAAACACAGTGGTGTGATTCCTCATATGAGCAAATCGTAACCACAAACATCTAAACAGTGTCAATTTTACATGTTCGAAAATCAGCAAATCGAAAAGCGGATTCGCTGATTTTCGAATATTAATATCGAAAATAAAATGTAATGAAGTGTAAAGCGGGGAGGGGCAAGCCCCCCTCACCCCCTACTTAAATAGTCTAACTCCGAGATCGCACTACAGTGGGGAAAGGGGCCATTTTCCGATCCCCACTGTAGTGCAGTCTACCCCAAATTGCCGAATGTGCAATGAGCGAATGTCAACATGCATTCGCTCATTGCACATTCGATCCTTTTTCCGTAAGGCATTTGCAAACTGCCTTTCAGACAATTGCTGTTCGCCCTTGTGCAATTACGTGCACACGAAGGTAAACCCTTCTAGCCGTCACTTCACTAAGAACAGTGTCTCAGTTACAGGCACTAATGGCTGTGGAACCCTTCATTATTTTCCATGCTGACAGGGTTTCCCTCAAGACTAACCCATCTTTTATGCCCAAGGTGGTATCCAGTGTGGCTCTAAACCCATCCATCCATTTACCAACCTTTTTCCCTAATCCTCAGAATAAAGGGGAAAGGATCCTGCACTCTTTGGACGTACACAGACAACTCGGGTTCTACCTTAACAGGACTAAGCCTTTCAGAAAATCTGATCAGCTGCTAGTCAGCTTTGCTACAGAGGCAGAGGGCAAGGGCATTTCAAAGCAAACCATTTCCAAATGGATAGCACACAGCATCCATTTCTGCTACAAGCACCATGGAAAACCTACCCCACAGGGGATCAGAACTCATTCCACTAGGGCTACCTCAACCTCCACAGCATTTCTCAGGGAAGTACCTACCAGGGACATCCTGGAAGCTGTAACCTGAAGTTCTGTACACACCTTCACCAAGTATTACCACTTACCTGTCTTTTCTAAATCCAGAGCTGGATTTGGCACAGCAGTCTTACAAGGCCTGCTAGCCAGCCCTACTATTACTTGATTGCCTCCACCCTTCTTCAGCTTTGGGTATCAACCCAAGTGTGATGACTGCAACAGTGAAACACGAAGAATATAGTACAGTTGTGTACACTTGCCATAATGTAGATGTTTGAGTGTATTCACTGTTGCAGTCCTGGTTACCCTCCTTCCAGCCCCTGAATCTTGTATGCTTTCTACCTATTCTCTTTTTGGCCATATCTTATGGCTATGGTATTTACTTTTTACTGGAGGTGTTCCCCACCATGTAATTGCTTCCTATTTTGGGGGCTCCTGACATCTGGGGCAAGAAAAACTGATGTAATGGCGTCGGCTGCATGTTTTGTACCCCTGACGACCTGACGTCATGGAAGAGGCGACAGCATCCGACACAGAAATCCAAAGACTCTGGTATTCGGGCCGACTGAGGGCTACCTGCAGGCAGATAACCCCAAGTGTGATGACTGCAACAGTGAATACACTTGAACATTTACATTTATGTTAAGTGTACACAACTATATTTTCTTTCCCCAGCCTTCCGGGACCTTCCATAGACGCTCCTTCATCCCTTTTCTTTCCATTTCTACTTTCCCCTTAATTACCCTACAGCTTTAGCATTTTATGTCTTCCTCCCTCATCTCGACCCCTAATCTCTCATAACCTGTAACAACTACTGTTGCTTTCTGCTTCTTTCACCCTAACCTAGCTTCCCTCCTAATCCTCCCCCCATTTCACTGCTGCTCTGTTTTAGTAGTGACTGACTGTCTTTTTCTCAGCAGCTCGAGGCTAGCCCCGCTCTGTTCGCCCTTGCTACACTTGGGCTCACTTTGCTTCCCTACCCACCCCCATTCTCATTTAATTTATCTCTATCCTCAACCCCACCCTCTCTCTCTATCATCTAATCAACTCCTCCTACCATCAGTAAACTGAAAGACCCACTCTATCAACTGCACCCATATAACTCCTCAATCATTATGCCCCCTCCAATCTACGCATATCACCACTTATTTAGTATCATTCCCTGCATGATCCATATTTTAACTCTAATCCTACAAATACGAACCACATCCATACATGCAACCATATACCCTCCACCAACCACTTTCAGCACACAAACTCTTCCCATAAAACTAAACAAGCACAGTTACTCCAACAATCTCTCCCTCTCTACTAGCAGTTAATACCATTACCTCAGACAGATTAAAACTACCACCTACCCCCAAATTTAAATTGTCTATTACTACACTACAAACCCAACTTACATAAACAACAATCTTGCACCAAATTTTATCTGCTCCACACATTAATACAATGTGGAGATATTCATCCAAATCCAAGCCCAATCAACACTCATACATCCACTGCCAACCAAGCTGACCAGACATTTCACAACACCCATACATCCACAACTAGGCTAGCTAATCACACATCTTAACACGCACTTCACCTAGTAACAATAAATACTCGCAGCGTTTGCAATAAAACTACTGAATTCCATGCCTGGCTAACTGCCCACACCCCACATATTATTGCAGTAACAGAAACATGGCTAAAACCACACATTAATGACACTGAAATCCTCTTTCCAGGATTATAATATAATTCGTTCAGACAGACTTCATAAAAAGGGTGGTGTAGCATTAATCTATGAAAACTCACTACGAGTAACAACCTATACAAAACCCATCCCCACTTTCAGTAACCTTGAGCTCCTACTTACATCCTTTCACATAAATTGGAACAAACAAATATGCATAGCAGTAATATATATTCCCCCCGGTCATAATGCACATATATTCAAAGGCTTTTTATCTTGGCTAAATCAGAATATACTGCATGAAACTATAATTCTAGGAGGCACCAATTTTAATTGGTTAAACTTAAACACCCCCTCTCCAGCAAACAACATAAACCTTCACAGTTTCACCCAACTCATCACTACTGCCACTCACAGTCTAGCAACAGACTCTGAATCAACCCTAGACTGGATACTTGTAACCCACCCCCAAAACTACTCTAACTCAGGCATCCTACCAAATACAGTAAGCGACCACCTGCCAGCATATACCTGTAGGACTCACCCTCAAGCAGTCAAAAAGCACTCATATAGAACCTCCAGGAATTTTGCCCACTTTGACCAAAATATGTTTATAAGTATCCTAAACTCCCAGAACTAGAACCAGTTAAAAGTACTCCCCTTAGATGAAGCTTTTGACTATTTCAACAGAGTCTTTTTAAATACCCTCAATAGCCTAGCGCCAATGCGTACTAAACAAACTAAAGCCAACCATGCCCCCTGGTTAACAAAACTAACCAAACAAACTATCTTTCTTAGAAACAAGGCATGGAAAGTATGGCTGAAAGGAAAAACAAAACAAAATGAACTCCACTACAAAGAACTCTGTAACAAATCCAAAAAGCTAGTGACACAGGATAAAAAAGATAATGTTTTTGCTAAACTGTCCACCTCATATAACAATCCCAAAAACTTTTGGAAGTCTGTCTCCTCTCTACTTAACCCAGGCACCATCCAAAACCCATCCCCTCCACTAAACAAAAGCCCGCAAGAAATTTCCCAAGATTTTAATACCCACTTCATCTCTACCATTCAAAATTTACTCAGACTGCCCATCCACTTCAAACCTACACTTCCCACCACCAACAAAATACTCCCCTTCCCCTGCAGATTACTCTACTACACAACCAGCCACCTCCTTCACTATCTAACCTGTACCCCTCACGCTGATCTTGAAACTTCTTAAACAACTCAAACCTTGCTCACTGTCTGCTGATTATCTTCCTCTAGAATATCTGCAACTAGCAGCTAGCTTAGTAGCATATCCAGTTACCGTTCTCATAAATCACTCTCTCTCTTAATCCTACATTCCTCTTCTATGGAAAAAAATCCATCATTACCTCTCTACACAAAGGGGGAAACTCCCGTGATCTTTCTAACTACCGTCCTCTCTCTGTATAATCCCAACTATCAAAAATCTTGGAAAAATGTGTTCACTCACAACTACTCTCTCAAATACTGCTCTTCTCTCCCCTACCCAACACAGTTTCCGGCCAGGGCACAGCACCATTACTGCCCTATTATCTTTCACAGACTCTATCAACAAAGCCTTGGATGCAGACCATCCTGCCTCAGTAATCTTACTAGACCTATCTAAAGCTTTTGACACAGTGTCACATGCTAAGCTAGTAAACCAACTATCACGACTAGGTTGCTCCTCAAAATCCCTCAGCTGGTTTACCTCTTACCTACAGAACAGGAACAATCAGTAAGGTGGTTAAATGCACAATCCTATTGCCAACCTAACAATATAGGAGTACCACAAGGATCCATTTTAGGTCCATTACTGTTCAATATTTTCATCAATGACCTGCACAAAGCCCCCCAAATCCATTATCTCATCCAGTATGTCGATGATTCAACACTGATATCTACCACCAGAAATTTCTCAGACCTCCTCACAGTTACGCAGCAGGCCTTTACTTCTATCGAATCATGGCTTACTAATGCACAGCTTATGCTGAACCCCCAGAAAACTAAACTTCTACTTTTTTCTACAAAATCACCTGACATTGACTTCAAAATCCTTGCTAAAGACTGCACAGAAATAGAACTAGTAAAAGCAGCCAAACTACTAGGTATAACAATAGATAAACTCATACGAACTACACATCCTAACTGCAATAAAGAAAAACCCATTTTAAACTAGGTAAACTATATCGCCACAAGCTCCACTTGGATAAAAACACCAAAATAAAACTAGCCAGTACCCTACTCATCCCCTCCCTTCTATATGGTAGTGCCATTTTTACTAATCTGCACACAACCCTTAGTAATAAATTACAATCCTGTTAGAAAATAGCCAAATTTGCCACAGAAATACCACACCATTCTCATCACTGCCATGCTATATCACCAATTTTTCCCACCATCTACAATACACCCAACTAACCTTAGCCCACAAACTAATTTCTAAAGCAAATGACTGCCCTGCCATCAACTCAAGCCTACTAACATATATCCCCACAAGAACACCAAGATCTTTCTGTAAACACATGCTTGCTGTAACTAAACCCAACAAAAGAGCAGGACAATGTCTGTTCTCCCATACCATAGCTAGACTATGGAATAACCTTCCATCAGAAATAACCTAAATTGACCACCCAAACACTTTTAAAGTAGCTCTAAAAACACATTATCTAAACAGTCCATCCTGCACCTGCCTCAGGAGCATACCACCTTAAACAGTACATTTCACCAAATACTTTGCAAAACCCAGTCTGCACATTTTACTAGTGTATTCCTACTATACAGGATACCATAATCTTAACAAAGAAAGCAATGTTTCTTAGTCCATGCCTTGTCTATTAATGTAACATTCATCGTATTGTAAGGATTTTTCTAGTTCAATTTAATGCAAATCCTAAGAACTGTAAATTGTAATATGTTTTTCCCCCTGTTATATATCTGTAATACTTTAATTGTATTTTAAATATTGTCTTTTGTGTAATATTTGTGGAGCTTTTCTTCCCGGGCCTCCACTGAAAATGGGTCTCTGACCCAGTGGACTTTCCCAGTCAGCAAATGTTAATAAATAAATTAAATCTTAGAACTGAAACGGTGCTTTGGTGTGATTTTTGAAGCACTTAATTATTTAGTCACTATTTAATAAAATTGGGCCAAGATGAATATTTGTAATTTAACCACATCTGATAAATGTACAATTTAAGCAAAGAAAAACAAGTGATTAAGATGAACAGATTTTTACTGAGCTTGTGAATGAGGAATATGAAGAATTGCCAATTGCCAGGGAATCGATTGCATCTCAGGAATAGTTGTTTGAATCTTAAATACTAAAACATTTCATACTTGTATGGGATACATACAAGTCCAGAAGACATGAGTAATTTCTGCATTTTCGGAATTAGTGTATTTAGTCATTTGAAAGTGAGTGAAAGTAATGTAATTTTTTAACAAGAGTATAGTAAGTATTATTAAGGATCATAAATTGAGTAAAATAAAGATTTTAAAAGATGCATTTAATGGAATGGTTTATGGAACGTTCAAAATGTGTGTTTGGAGAGCGGGAGAGAGAGATTTGTCTATCGAAGTCCATAAAGGAGACATTAGATATTTGGGTTTAAATTTGTACTCTGTAGCTAGTTTATAAGCATTAGATAAAGTAGACAATAGAAATTTGGATTTAAATTTCTATTCAGTAGCTAGTTTATAATCATTAGATAATTTTTTTTTGTATAAATAGTTAAACTTTGCAAGAATTCCAGTTTTGGAACATTGCTATAGTTCTTTAACTTGAAGAATCTAGAATCATCTAGCCAAATAACATGCCTGTCTGTGCTGGAAGTTAGTTTTTAACAACCCCCCCCGCCGACAGAATTGTCCTTGTACTCTTAAGGACCACTTTCTTGACAAGTACATTACAGTGTATATATGTCAGTTGCTTAGTCTTCCTGACTTGCAGGTTTCTGCATTCAGGAAATGAAAGAAAACATGTTCTACTTGGTACCTCTATAAATGCTTTCTAGTACCTATAAAGCGGTTACTCTGTGATGTACGTAAACCTGACCCAACATAAGCCTGATATTCTTGCTGTAACTGGAGCGTGGCTTAAACCCAGCATAAATTACTCCAAAATTACACCTCACGAATATAATTTCATCTGTGATGACTGTATAAAGAGGAAAGGTGATAGTATTGCTTTAATATGTCTCAACAACTACATTTTCCCTACATCAAACCAATACCAGAAATTAGTTCAGTAGAGATTCTTAAAACTTTCCTGAAATTAAACAACTGTCAACAAATATTTATTTTCTTTACATCCCTTTTGGCAACAGTACAGCTGTCCTGGAAGATATCCTACACTGAATACCCATAACAGTTCCACAAGAAATACTACTACTATGTGAGTTTTTAATGAAATCTAGAACAGAAGCTGCCATTAAAAAATGAATAATTAGTAAAGCATATAAAATATTGCATGATAATTATAAGAATCAATCAGAGGAGCTTAGAAAGGATTGGAAACAGAGATTGGATAAGCAGTTCACAAAGAGACAATGGGGGGATATATGTACGTCTCCCAAACATGTAACAAAGTCTAGAAGAGTCAGGATCTTTGCCTGAAAGTGTTTACATAGGTATTTTTAAACTCCAGGTAGACAACAAAGAATTTTTCCTCAGGTGGATAGCAAATGGTTGGAGGTGTGATTTGCAAGAAAGAGGTAGCTGGAATCATATTTTCTGGGAGTGTAGTGAGCTGGCAGACTTTAAGGATTACCTGCAGACCACTCTGTCAGAGAGGGTGAGCAGATTGGACTGACTGGGCAGATGATTTTTTTTTTTTTGAGTTATGTTACAGAATCAGAATTGCCTAGATATAGTAAAGCCTTGCGGGGTGTAATTATGGTGGCTGCTAATAAAGCAATTACTTAAAAATGGAAATGAAAGTCTACACCAACTCTACTAGAAGTGGTGAATATTGTAACAGAGATAAAACAACTGGCATTGGGATCTTTAGAAAAGGGAAGGAGCAAACTACATAGGAAAAAATGGGAATTGTAGGAACAATATATGCAGAGCAGGAATGAGGTTTAAGAGCAAGGTTTGAATGAGCCATGTAATGCTTAACTGACAATTACTGGATGGTTTATAAGTGATGTATAATGTTTGCAACTACAGTTGTTTCATTGGTGTCTGTGATGTAAACTGCAACTAAAGTGGTATTGTTTTGTATGTTTTTCATTTATATAAATATGATTGCCTTTGTCATATGTGAAAATTTAATTAAGATGTTTGGAGGGAAAAAATATTACTACTAGGTGATGTGAAAGTCAGTTGGCTGGATAGAAACTGTAACTCCCCTACATCCAGCGTCAGCGTGAACATATTTGGTTTCACATAGCTAATTAATAGCCCTACACATTATAGCAAGACATCTAATTCCCTATTAGACTGGATCCTAGTATCAGACCATAACAAATACACTGCCCTCTGGTACAATGTCTGGCTGCCTCAGTGATTATCTTCCAATCTGTACAACCAGACATCTCACTCATCCACTTAAACAGCATATTTATAAATAACACATAACCTTTCCAAATTTAACCTCGAAATGTTCATTACTAACCTGTCATCTATTAACTGGAATTTCTTAAAATTCTTTCCCTTAAATGATGCTGTAAATGGGTGCATTACAACTTTCCTCAATATCCTAAATAGCTTTACAAGTCCTAGAAGGAAGAGAATAAAAGCAAGTAATGCAATGTAGCTATCCTTCAAGACTAGATTGCTAATGCAGGATAGAGAAAAATCTTGGAAATAATGGCAAACATGTAAAACACCACAATATCTTGAACACTTTAGAATGCTTTGCAATCGTACAAAAAAAAATTAATGAATACAAAATAACTTTCAGAATAAAAGGAAACACAACCCTAAAAAATTCTGGACAGGCATTAAAGAAATCTTGCATCCTGGCTCTGAATTCAACCGTAACCCCTCTCCCAGTAACTCATGTCTTGAAACCGCAATATAATTCAACTCTTATTTCATGGATAGTATAGCATCTGTAACCAAAGATTCTTCAGCATCTAATCCTAACCCTGCCCAGCAGCCATGTATCACCACATCCAGTTTCACCTTCAAACCTGTGCCCACATCCTATATAAATCTACTCCTAAACTCAAACCATGCTGTACTTCAGCTGATGACCTTCCAAGTGAATACCTTAAAATAGCAGCAGATAACATTGCCTTCCCTGACTCAATCCTTTTAAGTTGGTCATTTCAGGAGTCCCACGTTCCCTCTGACTGTAAGGTCACATATTATCCCTCTGCATAAAGACAGAAATTCAACAGACATTGCTAACTTTAGACCTATAGGAGTCTTAGCCCCCACTCCAAAATACTTGAAAAATGTATTCAAAAAATAACTAAACTATCTACTGCATGAAGAACTCCTTACCCCCCACGTAACCTGGCTTCCATCCTTCCCAGACTACTAACGCTGCACTTCTAGCATATATAGATACTGTCAATAAAGCTAGAGATAATGGCAAACTAGTATCATTCTTATTTCTAGACTTATCTAAAGCCTTTGACTTCTACTTCATATGTCCTTATTAGGTCTCTCTCAGCCCACCCATCTGTGGTTCAGAATTTACCAATCCAATAGGCAACAGTCAGTAAAATGGCAGTCCACCCTCTCTCCATACCTCTCAGTCACTACTGGTGTACCACAAGGTTCTATCCTTGGTCCCCCTCCTCTGTAACATTCTCACCAGCACTCCCCACACATCCACACAGATAACTCCACACTCATGCGCATTGGACAGCATGGCACACCTCCAAAATATTACTCAGGAAGCTTTAACAGTTACTGAAACATGACTTTGTAACTTACAGCTCATGCTCAGCCTAAAAAAAAGACTACTACTTCTCTCCCTTGAAAAAAAATTTTCAAGTCCTCTATCTTGATACTTCAACCATTGACATCACTTCTCATAGTAAATTATTAGGGATGATAATGGATGATCTTAAATTTGACCTGCATATACATAACTGCATTAGAAAAACTTAATCAAAAACTCTCACCGAAGCAACCAAAGCCATACCTGCAGCTGCTTAACTCTTCTCCACACTTCTTTATGGTACTCCCATCTTTAAGAACCTCAGGCAACACAAAAATCAAAACTTGAGCAGTACTACAAGAAAGGTGCGAAATTTGCAGTAAATACCCTTCTCAAAATCCACCACTGTATAGCAATAAAAAGCCTAAATTGATTAGAACTACTCCATCAGCTAACATAGACACAGCTTCTTAGCATCTGTAAAATTATCCAGACTCCATCTCCTTGTCTGGCACTAAGCAACATTCAACACAATATGTTCCTAGTCAGTTATTATGATACAGTGTCCAAACACAGTTGTCTTTCCACAAAACTATCAAATCTGCTAGGCATTGTCTGTACTCATGCCATGTTGCTAAGGCCTGGAACTCCTTTTTTCTCTCCATCAGATGAATACCCTCCCATCCTTCAAAACCATTCTAAAAGACTTCCTAGCCAAAATCTGGTTCTCTTCTTGCTGAACACCAGGATAAACTGTATCCCTAAATGTGGACAAATACGTATTCATACATTACATCTCTTTATTGTCCCTTCTTCATTTGCTTCCTTAATTCTGTCAATTTCCCTCCATTGGCTTTCTCTCTAATATATCTTAAGTCTCCTTTTTTCTCACTTCATATTGCAATTCCTGTTTGTATTATACTAATTTACCTTTAATTTCTCAATAAATGGGCTAAAATGTTTCTAACTGCTATATCCTTGCCATGTAACTTGTAGCTAGTCTTAACCAATGGTTGCATATTGTGTCTATTTTGGTATAGTTATTCAAGCTATTTGTTTTTTGTTTTATTTTTAATGGTTGTATAATTATTATTCTTGAGATGTTTTGTAATACTTTGGAGCTTTTCTCCCTAGCCTTCCAAAGTAAATGGGCTCCTACTTCATCAGACTTCCCTGATAAACACATGTCAATAAATAAATATGGATGGTTAACGTTGTTGACTCACAGCAAGAGGTTCTCCTCTTCAATTCTCGGCTGGGGTGCCATCTGTGCAGATTCTACATGTCTTCCCTGCGTTCGTGTGGGTTTCCTCCTGGTGCTCTGTTTTCCTCCCACATTACAAAGACATGCATCTGTAGCATTTCTCCCCAGGCCTCCGCTGAAAATTGGCTCATTCCAAGTCAGACTTTCTCGGTAAATGTTAAATTAAGTAAAAGTATGTCTGGTAGTGGTAATGTATAATAGTTAATTAATTAGAGTTTAATAACCTTTGGGCAAATTTATTATGATTTTTATATGCTGAGGTGAAGCAATATTAAAAAAAAAATCCATACTGGAGTATTTTTTAAAAGGGGGAATTGTGATAAATTAATGATTTGGCTGTTTAATAAAATGTTAGGGTTTTGATCTGTTGGTTGTAATAATTTAAAACCGTCATGAAGGTTCAGCAGTTTAATTAGTTTTTGAAAGAAGAATATCATGTTACGGAAAGAATTATGAATTTTTACATTTTTAATGGAAGAGTTCTTTAGAAAGGATGAGAGAGAGGTAATTACATTTATATTTTAAGGCAATAGTAAACCATAGTCTTTGAGTGTTTAATATTAAGTAGTATAGATAAAATTTCAGTAAACTCATACCACAATGTCTTTTAGGGGTAATTACTTTTGTAGCTAATTCTCACAGATTTAGGGTCCCTTATAAATTTAGCTCAAGTGAAATCCATCTGTTTAAAAATGTTATCAATATTACTCGAGTGGAAGATCTAAGGAAAAAAAATAATTTTGGGTAAAACATTCATTTTTAACAACTGCAATTTTAGAATGAAAGGATAATTTATCTTCCACTTTTTTAATGTTAATTAATTTAATATTTTGAGCGAATGTAATGCCTAAATATTTGCAAGTTTGTGTTACGTTTTTTTACCTTTTAATATGGAAATGTCAATACAGTTGTAATTACAGTTAATGGGGGAAAGGAAAGATATGTTTAAGTTCAATTTATAGTTCACATATGTAGAGAAAGTTTGAATATTGTGGAAAGTCTTTGGTAAATCAGTATATGGTTGACTTAAATATTGATTTAATCCGCAAAAGCAGTAAATGGAACATTGTAACCTAGACATTTAAGAATATGATAGTAATAACTATTCGATAATAAAGAATGGGAAAGTAGCTTGATATACAAGTTAAATGAGTGGGGTGATGAGGGACTGGCTTGTCAAACACCATTGGTAATTTTAATGGCAGCAGAAATTATCTTATTTATTACTTCCTGTGTTGTAGGGTTCTCGTGTCAAATCTCTTTATAGAGTTTAAAAAAGAGATAAGAAAGCCAAGTTTTTTCATAACTGAAAAAGAACTGACTGTTTACCATTTCAAATGCCTTAGAGGCATCAACAAATAATACAAAGATACAGGCTTTGTTTATGTATGTTAAATTTTGTAAGATCTCCAGAGTGAGGGTTTGGTCTGTTGTCTGTCTGTATTTTATAAGGCCAGATTGGTAATCAGATAAGATTGAATCTAGGATATTGAGTCTTTTATCAAAGACAGAAGCTAAAATTTTAATGGCAAGGTTGATAAGAGCAGTACATCCGTAATTAGAAATTTCAGTAAGTTTTTTTTTATTTGGTTTGGGAATTAATGTAGTTTTTGACTGGTTCAGATAAATTTAATTTATGGTGTTAGCTAAAATATAGTTCTATAACATGTAAAGGATTTTGGATAAGATAGATGTGAAATATTTATAGAAGTTTGATGAATATCCATCTGGATCTGGGGCTTTACCTAATTTCAAGTTCAAAATGGTATGTTGTATTTTATTCAGTTTAATAGGATTGGCTAATATTTCATCATTTTATGTGAATGTAGGAAAGTTTATTTGGTTTAAATATTGAATAATTTCATTAGGATTATAGTTATAGGTTCATAGGTTCATACTAGGCTATCTGCCCTGGGGCAGTTATAAGCCTAGCCCGATTCTGTATGGCTTATGCCACCCCTTAATTTGAGTATACTGTGTCCTTTTTAAGGTTTAGTTTACTGTGCCTCTGTCTAATAGTGACACGGGAGTAATCCCTGGGACAAACCTACGATCCCCCATCCACCTATCGAGATTCTTCTTGAAGAGATTCAGTGAGGTGCTCTGCCTCACATGAACTGGAATTCTATTCCAGAGCGAAGGGAGCCTCTGGGTTATGAACCTGTCCCTCCAGCAATTTCTATTTATTTCTGTGCTGAGGTTCAAGTCCCTCGAGCGTGTGGCTCTAAGGGATTTAGATTTACTGAGGTGGAGCATGTCCATTAATTCTGGATTTGACATAGCTTTGTATGTCAGGCATAGATCGCCTTGAAGTAGGCGGTATGCAACTGAATAGAGCTGGAGTTTTTTTAACCGAGCAGCATATGGCATCTGTTTGAGACCCTTGATCCTCTTGGTGAGATACTTTTGGTGTCTTTCTAATTGCTGCAGGTGTCGGGTAAGGTACATCCCAAAAGGGGCATTGTATTCTATGATGGGCCTGATGAGGGATGAATAAAGGCACGATTACCTCTCTTGATCTAGATGTGAAACCCTTCGTGATGAGGTGGGCTATGTAGAAGGTCTTTCTAACCACTTTGGCAATGTGGTTTTCAAAGGAGAGATTGCTATCAACTTGGGTCCCCAGGTCCCTAATAACTTTCTCTGTACTTAATGGGTTTCAGCCTATGTGGTAATTTGTGGGCACATTGTTTTTGCCAAAGGTTATGACTATACATTTTTTGGCATTTAGCTTTAAACCATGGCGCTGGCACCAGTTATCTGTCTCTGTGAGACCTTTTTGAAGGATGTTTGTGTCAGCTGGAGAGTCGATTATGGCGCCCAGTTTGCAGTCGTCTGCGAACTTGGTGAGCCATAGTCCTCCCATGTTTGCCTGTACCTCGGAAAAGTATATACCGAACAAGAGTGGTCCCAGGACAGAACCCTGTGGGAAGCCCCTTGTGTCCGGTTTTGAGTCTGACATGGCTCCAGCAACTCTCACTCTGTGGATTCTGTCTTTGAGCCAGTTAGCGACCCATCTTGTGACATAGGGGTTTATATTTAAGCTGGATAGCTTATCTATGATGCCCGAGTCGGGTATTGTGTCAAATGCCGTTGCAAGGTCCAGATAGGCTGTGTGGACTACCTTCCCTTCATCTATGGCTTTGGTGACTGTTACGAAGAAGTCAACCAGGTTCAAAAGGCAGGATCTGCCCTTGACATAGCTGAACTGGGTAGGATCTAGTGTCTGTAGGCCCTCAATGTCTTTGTTCATGAGCTCCATGATGATGCTCTCCATAGCCTGCAGACTAAGCTAGTCAGGCTTATGGCGCGATAGTTTCCAGAGTCCGTAGAGGCTCCACCTTTGTGGAGTGGGACCACTGTTGCTGTACGCCATTCTGTGGGCACATATCCTGTAGTGAGGCTGAGATTGTATAGCTGTTTTATTTGAAGGATTAGTTCCTCTTGGATTCATGTAGGACGCAACCTGGGACGCCATCTGGTCCCATGGAAGCAGTGTTTTTTGCTTTGGAGAGGGCAGCCTTCACCTGAGCATCAGAGATGTTTGGGAGGCAGCCTTCTGCCGGGATAGATACTTGCTCTTTGGGGAGAAGTTTGCACTGAACCTGTCTGCCAGGATATTGGCGATGTCTATGGGTTCAGTGTATTTTTTGTCGTTTAGAATCAACTCAGAACAAGTCTGGGAGTTGCATCCCAGGTTACTAACATAACTGAAAAAGCCTTATGATTGTCTTTGGTGTCCTGTGCAATTTTTCTCTCGAAGCTGGCCTTGGAGGATTTTATGAGGGATCATAATTTCTTGCTAGTACTGATCAGAGATGCCTTCCCTATTAGGGATTTTGCTCTATCATGTAGTAGCTTCCTCCTTCTGTTGTACAGTTTATTTATGGCAGGGGTCCACCAGACTGGACGCCTGCCTTTGGATGATTGGGTCTTGGTTTTGTTTGGGATAGCATGATCCATGCATTCCTGGAGATGTCCGTAGAATGTGTTTATATAGGATTCTGCAGTTTGGGCCGTAGTTTCCACTGGCCCTGGGGCCTTGAAGGATTCCACTTCAGTTTTGAGAAGTGAGAAGATGTTCATCGTGCATACAGCTGCAGTAATAACATATGGGTTCTCTGCCGTCAGGCGGTCCCTTGGTCGGCCGAATTCCAAAGTCTAGGTCCGACGTCGGTTGTTGTCGCTTCCTTTCCTGATGTCAGCGAGGCAGGGAGTATACAAGACACAGCCGACGCCATATTCTTCAGTCTTTTTTGCCGCACGGTGCCCGAAGCAGAAGCAGTTCGCAAGTGCCGGTTGGCCAGCTCCTGAATTTACGAAAAATTTGGAAACCGAAGTCTTCATTAAAGCTAAGTACCCTGTTGGGGAAACTTTTCTTGCCTCAGACCGATGTCAGAAAAAGTTAACAATTGTATTTCTTGTGGGAAGCAAATACCGCATAAGGATTTCCATTCCCTTTGCATACCTTGTTTAGGCCCAGACCACGACGTTTCGGGCTGCCGCTTTTGTGCTACTTTCAATAAACGCACTGTCAAGCGTCGGGCGGAGTTCGCCCAACATTTATTTGGTACAGCATTTGATTATAAAATGTCGTCGGAGACTCCGCCTACAGTTTTGTCCAAAAAACGCAAGGACAAGGACCGACACGCGAGGTCCGCGGTCTCCACCAACACCACGCCAAAACTGGCTACACGTGGTCCGGTTCTCAGCGAGACGCCTATGCAGTCCCTGACTACCGACGACACTTCTTTGGCGGGGTCTTCTGTACCCGAGACCGCAGGTACCTCGGCCCATACCCAGACTACAACCACCGAAGCCACTGTGAGCGTTGAGTCTCCTAATGTGGACAGGTCCACTTCCACCCATGGTGTCTTTAGACCCTCATCTTCATTTTCCATTAAGGCCTTTACTAAATCCAAATCAGCCAGGCATCACCAGAGGCCTGTTGCACAGGGCCCATCCACAGGCCCCATGCCTAAAAAACAGATGCTTAAAATGGCTGAGGATTTAATTACTCTTATCAGGGGTTCCCAACCCCCTCCTGACAAGAGGCCCAGAGTGGAGGAAGATTCTCCCTCTTCTGATCAGGGCTCCATTATTTCAGAACACTCTTACTCCCCTTTTGAAGATTCTGATGCGGAGCAATCCATTCCTTCTGTATCTCCTCCTGAGGATTATTCTTTTGGGGAAACCTTGCACACTTTGAGGGAACACTTCCATTGGGAAAGCCAAGACTTTTCTGATTCCAAAAAAAGACTGAGGGAATTTATTTTGTTGCCTCAACACAGACCTCTGGCGATACCTCCTGTCTTGGATGTACTTGATGATGTTTATTCGGAGGCTTGCCTTAACCCGGATTCTCTGCCTCCTGCCCCAGTTAAGCCTGATAGGTACTACAGAGTTCCTAACTCTCACCAATTTCTTTTCAAAAGCCATAATGCTGACCCTGAAACCATTTCTCAAGGTCCCAAGGGAATGAAGGCCTCTACTGCTAAGAATCCACTACCTTCCGAGAGAGAGTCAAGATCCTTAGAAAGGTGGAGAAAAAAGGTATATATATAAACAACAAAGACTATCAGTGAGTCCCAGCTCTACCTTCCAATAAAATTTATTTCGTTGAACAGTTCCTTCTCTAGCGCCTCGGCCAACAGCCTTTACAGAGTAAAACAGTAAAACTCATAAAACACTTGCAATATATACAAAAAACCAAGTAATCAATCAATTACATAATTAAACTATCAAATCACATAGCTTAAATATATTTAAAGTCATAGTCTTAAACAAGACATTGCCAGTTACATTCTCTGTTCATTCCATGTGGATGCAAAGTCCCAAATTTCATAATCAAAATGCATTCCTTTTGTCTTAACATATTTTTTGCCTATCAACATCATTATAATATAATGGAACATGTTCCAGAACAGACACTTTTATATTCTCAATATTTCCATGGTGCACTGAGTTAAAATGTTCAGCAATAGGACTAGTAATTTTATTATTTTTAACATCTCTAATATGTTCTTTTATCCTATCTGCTAGCATTCTTTTGTTTCTCCAATATAATATTTGTTACAATCACAGAATATGACATACACAACACCTTTGCTCATACATGTATATTTGCCTTTTGTAACAAAAATTTTGCCATTTATTTTATTCACTTCATTTACAACATGTTTACATATAGCACATTTTCCACAAGGGAATGTTCCCAAATTCTTCACAACATTTAATTCATTAGTACAAGGCTTTTTATAAATGCTGTGTATCAGAAAGTCCTGTATATTTTCCCTTTCTATATGATGTCATTAATTTTATATTTTTCAGTGATGTTATATCTTTTTAATAAAATTCCAATATTCCATAATGATTTTATTACCAATCATAGAGAAGTTAGTGTACTTTGTAACAAAAAACATTCTCTCCTGTTCAGTCCCATATTTATTGCTCCTTTGATAGTTATTTTGTCTAGTAGTGCCCTTACTCTGTTTAAAGGCTCTATGCAAGCTATTTTCTACATCATCTGGGTTATACCCTCTATTTTTAAATATCTCAGCCACTTTATAGGCCTCCCTAAAAGCCATATTAATATCAGAATTGAGTCTTTTATTCTCAAAAATTCCCCATAGGGGATGGCTGACAACGTATGGGGGGGATGGCAACTATCTCCCCACATTTTCCAGCTTATTTCATCAAATTTTCTATGAATACTAGTATATATGGGAAAGCCATTATTGCCCTTGCGAAATATCCAAGAAATTAACCTGATTTCCTTTTGTATGTCACTAAATTTTATACCAAATCTGTTATTATTTAATTCATCAATGAAATTATCTGATGTCTCCCAATCCCCATGACAAATGAAAATTAGGTCATCAATAAATCTAAAATACCTTAGAACATTATTTTGAAAGAAAGGCAACCTATAAAGATGTTCATTTTCAAATAGCCCATAAACAGGTTAGCATAGGCTGGTGCAAACGCTGCCCCATAGCAGTACCTGTAACTTGTCTATAAACAGTGCCATTAAATTCAAAAAAATTATTTTTCAAGCAGAATTCCACCAGTTCCAGGACATAATATGTTTTAGGACTATCATTCAAAAAGAATTTTATAGCTTCCAAGCCCAAAATATGGGAAATATTAGTGTAGAGACTCTCTACATCCACCGTAATAAAATACATATTTTCACCCCAATATATATCTTTTATTTTCCTTAGAAAATCATATGAATCTTGTATATAAGAAGGTAACAACAGAACTTTCTTTATCAATATTTCATGTAACATGATGCAAAGATTATAAGTGAAATATCCAAAAGCTGACACAATAGGCCGACCAGGTGGTCGGTTCAGATCTTTATGAATTTTAGGTAAGCAAAAGAATTTTGCAATTTTTCTGTTCTTTACATTTATTTTTCTATTTATATCCATTTGACTTAGATAGTGTAATCTCACACCTTTCTGTAATAATTTTTCAAAATCCTTTTCTGCTTGACATAGCTGATTAATGTTAGTTTTACAATATACATTGTTGTTATCTAGATGTTGCATACACATACTATAATAATCATGAGAATTTAATATAACTAATTTTCCCCCTTTGTCTGCTTGTTTAAAGACTATATTACAGTTTTTACTCAGTTGTTGCAACTTTTCCCATTCTAACTTTGTTAGATTATAAGTATGCTTTTTATTCATAAAGCCCTCTATTTCCTTTTCTAACATTGTATTCAGTAGAGATTCAAAACGTACTATATTAGAATTTTTACATGGAGGTAAAAAATAGTTATTATCTTTAAGCATATGTGTATTTAATAAGTCATAAGCATTGTTTTCATCTTCACTACCCGATGCACATGAATAAAAACTTTCTTCACTTTCTGTTTCACTATCTAATGAAAGTAAAACATCACAGTTAGTATCTAACTCAGTTGCTTTATTTAATCTAAAGAAGTGTTCCTTTAAATGCATTTTTCGGCATAGTTGGAACAATTCAGTTTTAACCTCATACTTTTAGGTAAGCATGTGGGTACAAATTTTAAACCCTTCTCTAAAACAGACATTTCTATCTTGTCTAGTTTATAACTGGACAAGTTAACAACATAATTACTATGTAAGTTATGTCCATCTACCTTTCTTATGTTGTCCATCGCCGAGTCTCTCTGGCTCTGGATTGTTCCAGCCCCTTTTCCTGGTATTGGTATAATGTCCATTCGATTCTGAGTAGGTTTTATGAAATGCTTCTGGGTTTGCTGCAACTGGCAGTCTAGGAAAAGTTTCTCTGTCATCTTCTTCCCATGAAGACCTCCACTTTCACCAGACAGGAAGTTCTTACTGGCATATTTTTCTGAAGCAGGATTTCCTTTTGAAAAGAGACACTCTTTCTCCTGTTTCTTTGAAAGCTAGGAAATACAAACGCCCTCTTGTGGTCATAGTCTCTAATGTCTCTAGTTAATTTAGATTTTTCTTTCTACCAGATCTTTTCATAACTATTTAATTTGGTGTTAATGCCTGAGAGGAAATTCTCTAATGTAGAATTTGATGTAATATTTACCAGTTGTTCACAAACTTGTTTAGTTTCAACTACAAGTTTGTCTTTTTCATATTGTCTCTTTCAATTAAAATTGACACCCATTCTAAACTGCACCGATGTGCAGCTGCTATCCATCGTTCATGAAATTTAACTTCTACTTCATTAGTAAGGTCAAATGGTGTTGATGGATTCTTAATAGACCTTAACCCTCTAGGTGTTATATCCAGTTCAATATATCTTTCAAGACTGCCAATATTATAGAAAGTAGATGTTTCTTTAAAAATCAATCTTTCAAGTTTAGAACACAAGTCCTGTACATCTGGATTATCTGAAATAATGTTCTTTTTGCCTACCATAGCAAAAGGATTAGTAGTAGTTCTCTTCCTGGAATTTTCCCATTTCTTTATAATACCAAAGCTTGAGTCTCCTGTAGCTTCTGGTACTGCATTCTTTATCATTGATGTACCAGTGTCATTAGGCAAATTACTGGAACGGTTGCTATTTTCTCCATTCCATTAAACATCTCCATACCAGTCTCTCTAAATATTCTAGGAAAGGAGCACATGGACTCACTTGTCATATTCAAACAACAGCAAACAAGATGTATATATATAAACAACAAAGACTATCAGTGAGTCCCAGCTCTACCTTCCAATAAAATTTATTTCGTTGAACAGTTCCTTCTCTAGCTTCGCCAACAGCCTTTACAGAGTAAAACAGTAAAACTCATAAAACACTTGCAATATATACAAAAACCAAGTAATCAATCAATTACATAATTAAACTATCAAATCACATAGCTTAAATATATTTAAAGTCATAGTCTTAAACAAGACATTGCCAGTTACATTCTCTGTTCATTCCATGTGGATGCAAAGTCCCAAATTTCATAATCAAAATGCATTCCTTTTGTCTTAACATATTTTTGCCTATCAACATCATTATAATATAATGGAACATGTTCCAGAACAGACACTTTTATATTCTCAATATTTCCATGGTGCACTGAGTTAAAATGTTCAGCAATAGGACTAGTAATTTTATTATTTTTAACATCTCTAATATGTTCTTTTATCCTATCTGCTAGCATTCTTTTGTTTCTCCAATATAATATTTGTTACAATCACAGAATATGACATACACAACACCTTTGCTCATACATGTATATTTGCCTTTTGTAACAAAAATTTTGCCATTTATTTTATTCACTTCATTTACAACATGTTTACATATAGCACATTTTCCACAAGGGAATGTTCCCAAATTCTTCACAACATTTAATTCATTAGTACAAGGCTTTTTATAAATGCTGTGTATCAGGAAGTCCTGTATATTTTCCCCTTTCTATATGATGTCATTAATTTTATATTTTTCAGTGATGTTATATCTTTTTAATAAAATTCCAATATTCCATAATGATTTTATTACCAATCATAGAGAAGTTAGTGTACTTTGTAACAAAAACATTCTCTCCTGTTCAGTCCCATATTTATTGCTCCTTTGATAGTTATTTTGTCTAGTAGTGCCCTTACTCTGTTTAAAGGCTCTATGCAAGCTATTTTCTACATCATCTGGGTTATACCTCTATTTTTAAATATCTCAGCCACTTTATAGGCCTCCCTAAAAGCCATATTAATATCAGAATTGAGTCTTTTATTCTCAAAAATTCCCCATAGGGATGGCTGACAACGATGGGGGATGGCAACTATCTCCCACATTTTCCAGCTTATTTCATCAAATTTTCTATGAATACTAGTATATATGGGAAAGCCATTATTGCCCTTAAGCGAAATATCCAAGAAATTAACCTGATTTCCTTTTGTATGTCACTAAATTTTATACCAAATCTGTTATTATTTAATTCATCAATGAAATTTACTGATGTCTCCCAATCCCCATGACAAATGAAAATTAGGTCATCAATAAATCTAAAATACCTTAGAACATTATTTTGAAAGAAAGGCAACCTATAAAGATGTTCATTTCAAATAGCCCATAAACAGGTTAGCATAGGCTGGTGCAAACGCTGCCCCATAGCAGTACCTGTAACTTGTCTATAAACAGTGCCATTAAATTCAAAAAATTATTTTTCAAGCAGAATTCCACCAGTTCCAGGACATAATATGTTTTAGGACTATCATTCAAAAGAATTTTATAGCTTCCAAGCCCAAAATATGGGAAATATTAGTGTAGAGACTCTCTACATCCACCGTAATAAAATACATATTTTCACCCCAATATATATCTTTTATTTTCCTTAGAAAATCATATGAATCTTGTATATAAGAAGGTAACAACAGAACTTTCTTTATCAATATTTCATGTAACATGATGCAAAGATTATAAGTGAAATATCCAAAAGCTGACACAATAGGCCGACCAGGTGGTCGGTTCAGATCTTTATGAATTTTAGGTAAGCAAAAGAATTTTGCAATTTTTCTGTTCTTTACATTTATTTTTCTATTTATATCCATTTGACTTAGATAGTGTAATCTCACACCTTTCTGTAATAATTTTTCAAAATCCTTTTCTGCTTGACATAGCTGATTAATGTTAGTTTTACAATATACATTGTTGTTATCTAGATGTTGCATACACATACTATAATAATCATGAGAATTTAATATAACTAATTTTCCCCTTTGTCTGCTTGTTTAAAGACTATATTACAGTTTTACTCAGTTGTTGCAACTTTTCCCATTCTAACTTTGTTAGATTATAAGTATGCTTTTTATTCATAAAGCCCTCTATTTCCTTTTCTAACATTGTATTCAGTAGAGATTCAAAACGCTATATTAGAATTTTTACATGGAGGTAAAAAATAGTTATTATCTTTAAGCATATGTGTATTTAATAAGTCATAAGCATTGTTTTCATCTTCACTACCCGATGCACATGAATAAAAACTTTCTTCACTTTCTGTTTCACTATCTAATGAAAGTAAAACATCACAGTTAGTATCTAACTCAGTTGCTTTATTTAATCTAAAGAAGTGTTCCTTTAAATGCATTTTTCGGCATAGTTGGAACAATTCAGTTTTAACCTCATACTTTTAGGTAAGCATGTGGGTACAAATTTTAAACCCTTCTCTAAAACAGACATTTCTATCTTGTCTAGTTTATAACTGGACAAGTTAACAACATAATTACTATGTAAGTTATGTCCATCTACCTTCTTATGTTGTCCATCGCCCAGTCTCTCTGGCTCTGGATTGTTCCAGCCCCTTTTCCTGGTATTGGTATAATGTCCATTCGATTCTGAGTAGGTTTTATGAAATGCTTCTGGGTTTGCTGCAACTGGCAGTCTAGGAAAAGTTTCTCTGTCATCTTCTTCCCATGAAGACCTCCACTTTCACCAGACAGGAAGTTCTTACTGGCATATTTTTCTGAAGCAGGATTTCCTTTTGAAAAGAGACACTCTTTCTCCTGTTTCTTTGAAAGCTAGGAAATACAAACGCCCTCTTGTGGTCATAGTCTCTAATGTCTCTAGTTAATTTAGATTTTTTCTTTCTACCAGATCTTTTCATAACTATTTAATTTGGTGTTAATGCCTGAGAGGAAATTCTCTAATGTAGAATTTGATGTAATATTTACCAGTTGTTCACAAACTTGTTTAGTTTCAACTACAAGTTTGTCTTTTTCATATTGTCTCTTTCAATTAAAATTGACACCCATTCTAAACTGCACCGATGTGCAGCTGCTATCCATCGCTCATGAAATTTAACTTCTACTTCATTAGTAAGGTCAAATGGTGTTGATGGATTCTTAATAGACCTTAACCCTCTAGGTGTTATATCCAGTTCAATATATCTTTCAAGACTGCCAATATTATAGAAAGTAGATGTTTCTTTAAAAATCAATCTTTCAAGTTTAGAACACAAGTCCTGTACATCTGGATTATCTGAAATAATGTTCTTTTTGCCTACCATAGCAAAAGGATTAGTAGTAGTTCTCTTCCTGGAATTTTCCCATTTCTTTATAATACCAAAGCTTGAGTCTCCTGTAGCTTCTGGTACTGCATTCTTTATCATTGATGTACCAGTGTCATTAGGCAAATTACTGGAACGGTTGCTATTTTCTCCATTCCGATTAAACATCTCCATACCAGTCTCTCTAAATATTCTAGGAAAGGAGCACATGGACTCACTTGTCATATTCAAACAACAGCAAACAAGATGTATATATATAAACAACAAAGACTATCAGTGAGTCCCAGCTCTACCTTCCAATAAAATTTATTTCGTTGAACAGTTCCTTCTCTAGCCGGCCAACAGCCTTTACAGAGTAAAACAGTAAAACTCATAAAACACTTGCAATATATACAAAAAACAAGTAATCAATCAATTACATAATTAAACTATCAAATCACATAGCTTAAATATATTTAAAGTCATAGTCTTAAACAAGACATTGCCAGTTACATTCTCTGTTCATTCCATGTGGATGCAAAGTCCCAAATTTCATAATCAAAATGCATTCCTTTTGTCTTAACATATTTTTTGCCTATCAACATCATTATAATATAATGGAACATGTTCCAGAACAGACACTTTTATATTCTCAATATTTCCATGGTGCACTGAGTTAAAATGTTCAGCAATAGGACTAGTAATTTTATTATTTTTAACATCTCTAATATGTTCTTTTATCCTATCTGCTAGCATTCTTTTTGTTTCTCCAATATAATATTTGTTACAATCACAGAATATGACATACACAACACCTTTGCTCATACATGTATATTTGCCTTTTGTAACAAAAATTTTGCCATTTATTTTATTCACTTCATTTACAACATGTTTACATATAGCACATTTTCCACAAGGGAATGTTCCCAAATTCTTCACAACATTTAATTCATTAGTACAAGGCTTTTATAAATGCTGTGTATCAGAAAGTCCTGTATATTTTTCCCCTTTCTATATGATGTCATTAATTTTATATTTTTCAGTGATGTTATATCTTTTTAATAAAATTCCAATATTCCATAATGATTTTATTACCAATCATAGAGAAGTTAGTGTACTTTGTAACAAAAAACATTCTCTCCTGTTCAGTCCCATATTTATTGCTCCTTTGATAGTTATTTTGTCTAGTAGTGCCCTTACTCTGTTTAAAGGCTCTATGCAAGCTATTTTCTACATCATCTGGGTTATACCCTCTATTTTTAAATATCTCAGCCACTTTATAGGCCTCCCTAAAAGCCATATTAATATCAGAATTGAGTCTTTTTATTCTCAAAAATTCCCCATAGGGGATGGCTGACAACGTATGGGGGGGATGGCAACTATCTCCCCACATTTTCCAGCTTATTTCATCAAATTTTCTATGAATACTAGTATATATGGGAAAGCCATTATTGCCCTTAAGCGAAATATCCAAGAAATTAACCTGATTTCCCTTTTGTATGTCACTAAATTTTATACCAAATCTGTTATTATTTAATTCATCAATGAAAGAACATATTAGAGATGTTAAAAATAATAAAATTACTAGTCCTATTGCTGAACATTTTAACTCAGTGCACCATGGAAATATTGAGAATATAAAAGTGTCTGTTCTGGAACATGTTCCATTATATTATAATGATGTTGATAGGCAAAAAAAAAATATGTTAAGACAAAAGGAATGCATTTTGATTATGAAATTTGGGACTTTGCATCCACATGGAATGAACAGAGAATGTAACTGGCAATGTCTTGTTTAAGACTATGACTTTAAATATATTTAAGCTATGTGATTTGATAGTTTAATTATGTAATTGATTGATTACTTGGTTTTTTGTATATATTGCAAGTGTTTTATGAGTTTTACTGTTTTACTCTGTAAAGGCTGTTGGCCGAGGCGCTAGAGAAGGAACTGTTCAACGAAATAAATTTTATTGGAAGGTAGAGCTGGGACTCACTGATAGTCTTTGTTGTTTATATATATACATCTTGTTTGCTGCTGTTTGAATATGACAAGTGAGTCCATGTGCTCCTTTCCTAGAATATTTAGAGAGACTGGTATGGAGATGTTTAATCGAATGGAGAAAATAGCAACCGTTCCAGTAATTTGCCTAATGACACTGGTACATCAATGATAAAGAATGCAGTACCAGAAGCTACAGGAGACTCAAGCTTTGGTATTATAAAGAAATGGGAAAATTCCAGGAAGAGAACTACTACTAATCCTTTTGCTATGGTAGGCAAAAAGAACATTATTTCAGATAATCCAGATGTACAGGACTTGTGTTCTAAACTTGAAAGATTGATTTTTAAAGAAACATCTACTTTCTATAATATTGGCAGTCTTGAAAGATATATTGAACTGGATATAACACCTAGAGGGTTAAGGTTCATTAAGAATCCATCAACAGCATTTGACCTTACTAATGAAGTAGAAGTTAAATTTCATGAACGATGGATAGCAGCTGCACATCGGTGCAGTTTAGAATGGGTGTCAATTTTAATTGAAAGAGACAATATGAAAAAGACAAACTTGTAGTTGAAACTAAACAAGTTTGTGAACAACTGGTAAATATTACATCAAATTCTACATTAGAGAATTTCCTCTCAGGCATTAACACCAAATTAAATAGTTATGAAAAGATCTGGTAGAAAGAAAAATCTAAATTAACTAGAGACATTAGAGACTATGACCACAAGAGGGCGTTTGTATTTCCTAGCTTTCAAAGAAACAGGAGAAAGAGTGTCTCTTTTCAAAAAGGAAATCCTGCTTCAGAAAAATATGCCAGTAAGAACTTCCTGTCTGGTGAAAGTGGAGGGTCTTCATGGGAAGAAGATGACAGAGAAACTTTTCCTAGACTGCCAGTTGCAGCAAACCCAGAAGCATTTCATAAAACCTACTCAGAATCGAATGGACATTATACCAATACCAGGAAAAGGGGCTGGAACAATCCAGAACGCCAGAGAGACTCGGCGATGGACAACATAAGAAAGGTAGATGGACATAACTTACATAGTAATTATGTTGTTAACTTGTCCAGTTATAAACTAGACAAGATAGAAATGTCTGTTTTAGAGAAGGGTTTAAAATTTGTACCCACATGCTTACCTAAAAGTATGAGGTTAAAACTGAATTGTTCCAACTATGCCGAAAAATGCATTTAAAGGAACACTTCTTTAGATTAAATAAAGCAACTGAGTTAGATACTAACTGTGATGTTTTACTTTCATTAGATAGTGAAACAGAAAGTGAAGAAAGTTTTATTCATGTGCATCGGGTAGTGAAGATGAAAACAATGCTTATGACTTATTAAATACACATATGCTTAAAGATAATAACTATTTTTACCTCCATGCAAAAATTCTAATATAGTACGCTTTGAATCTCTACTGAATACAATGTTAGAAAAGGAAATAGAGGGCTTTATGAATAAAAAGCATACTTATAATCTAACAAAGTTGGAATGGGAAAAGTTGCAACAACTGAGTAAAACTGTAATATAGTCTTTAAACAAGCAGACAAAGGGGGAAAATTAGTTATATTAAATTCTCATGATTATTATAGTATGTGTATGCAACATCTAGATAACAACAATGTATATTGTAAAACTAACATTAATCAGCTATGTCAAGCAGAAAAGGATTTTGAAAAATTATTACAGAAAGGTGTGAGATTACACTATCTAAGTCAAATGGATATAAATAGAAAAATAAATGTAAAGAACAGAAAATTGCAAAATTCTTTTGCTTACCTAAAATTCATAAAGATCTGAACCGACCACCTGGTCGGCCTATTGTGTCAGCTTTTGAATATTTCACTTATAATCTTTGCATCATGTTACATGAAATATTGATAAAGAAAGTTCTGTTGTTACCTTCTTATATACAAGATTCATATGATTTTCTAAGGAAAATAAAAGATATATATTGGGGTGAAAATATGTATTTTATTACGGTGGATGTAGAGAGTCTCTACACTAATATTTCCCATATTTTGGGCTTGGAAGCTATAAAATTCTTTTTGAATGATAGTCCTAAAACATATTATGTCCTGGAACTGGTGGAATTCTGCTTGAAAAATAATTTTTTGAATTTAATGGCACTGTTTATAGACAAGTTACAGGTACTGCTATGGGGCAGCGTGTGCACCAGCCTATGCTAACCTGTTTATGGGGCTATTTGAAAATGAACATCTTTATAGGTTGCCTTTCTTTCAAAATAATGTTCTAAGGTATTTTAGATTTATTGATGACCTAATTTTCATTTGTCATGGGGATTGGGAGACATCAGATAATTTCATTGATGAATTAAATAATAACAGATTTGGTATAAAATTTAGTGACATACAAAAGGAAATCAGGTTAATTTCTTGGATATTTCGCTTAAGGGCAATAATGGCTTTCCCATATATACTAGTATTCATAGAAAATTTGATGAAATAAGCTGGAAAATGTGGGAGATAGTTGCCATCCCCCATACGTTGTCAGCCATCCCTATGGGGAATTTTGAGAATAAAAAGACTCAATTCTGATATTAATATGGCTTTTAGGGAGGCCTATAAAGTGGCTGAGATATTTAAAATAGAGGGTATAACCCAGATGATGTAGAAAATAGCTTGCATAGAGCCTTTAAACAGAGTAAGGGCACTACTAGACAAAATAACTATCAAAGGAGCAATAAATATGGGACTGAACAGGAGAGAATGTTTTTGTTACAAAGTACACTAACTTCTATGATTGGTAATAAAATCATTATGGAATATTGGAATTTTATTAAAAAGATATAACATCACTGAAAAATATAAAATTAATGACATCATATAGAAAGGGGAAAATATACAGGACTTTCTGATACACAGCATTTATAAAAAGCCTTGTACTAATGAATTAAATGTTGTGAAGAATTTGGGAACATTCCCTTGTGGAAAATGTGCTATATGTAAACATGTTGTAAATGAAGTGAATAAAATAAATGGCAAAATTTTTGTTACAAAAGGCAAATATACATGTATGAGCAAAGGTGTTGTGTATGTCATATTCTGTGATTGTAACAAATATTATATTGGAGAAACAAAAAGAATGCTAGCAGATAGGATAAAAGAATATATTAGAGATGTTAAAAATAATAAAATTACTAGTCCTATTGCTGAACATTTTAACTCAGTGCACCATGGAAATATTGAGAATATAAAAGTGTCTGTTCTGGAACATGTTCCATTATATTATAATGATGTTGATAGGCAAAAAATATGTTAAGACAAAAGGAATGCATTTTGATTATGAAATTTGGGACTTTGCATCCACATGGAATGAACAGAGAATGTAACTGGCAATGTCTTGTTTAAGACTATGACTTTAAATATATTTAAGCTATGTGATTTGATAGTTTAATTATGTAATTGATTGATTACTTGGTTTTTTGTATATATTGCAAGTGTTTTATGAGTTTTACTGTTTTACTCTGTAAAGGCTGTTGGCCGAGGCGCTAGAGAAGGAACTGTTCAACGAAATAAATTTTATTGGAAGGTAGAGCTGGGACTCACTGATAGTCTTTGTTGTTTATATATATACATCTTGTTTGCTGTTGTTTGAATAAAAAAGGTATATACCTCGGCCACCCTAGCCATGAGGGCATTAAATTGTCAGTTTCATATGCTTAAATATCAACAGTATCTGTTGTCACAGTTAAGAAATAAAATGTCTTAACCTGAACAACCAGATTTGAAGGAGTTGCAGGATATGATGTATAGTGCAGAACAAGTGGGTAAACACACTTTACAATGTGGTTATGATGCCCTAGAGGCCTCAAGTAGAGCTGCTGTTACAGGATCAGTCATTCGTAGGCATGCATGGCTTAGGGAACAAATCTTGCCTGATCATGTGAAAGCTAAATTACTAGATGCTCCTTTACAAAAGGATGTGCTATTTGGTACTAATGCTGAGGAGATACTACGGAAAATGGAAGAAAAAGCCAAATCTATGCAAACTGTCAAAGCTTTTCTACAGGTTCAACCACCACGTTTTAGCAGAAATTGGCCTTCTAAAAACTGGTCCTTTCCAGCCACGGACAGACCCCAAAGAGGTAGATATAGACGCACAAGGGGCAGAGGACAATCACAAGGATCATATAGAGGCAGGCAATGGCAAACTCCAGCACCAAGAGGTGGCGAAAACAATGCACAGCAATACAGGAAAGAAACCCAATGACTTCCTCCTTTCCATGCCAAGCAAGTCTCAGCTGGCAGCACCCTTGGGAGGAAAGCTGGCATTATTTACAAAAAATTGGCATATGGTCACAACAGACAAATGGATCCTGGACGTTATAAACAGAGGCTACAGATTTCATTTTCACACTCTTCCAAAAATGAGAGGCATGCCAAACCTGCCACACAATCAAAGGGCAGAGGCACTACTACAAATTTCAAAGCTCATAGACATGAAAGCTATTCAAGAGGTACCTACTCACGAACAAGGTCAAGGTTTTTATTCCAGGCTATTTCTGGTACCAAGGAAAGGAACCGACTGGAGACCCATTTTGGACTTGTCCATCCTAAACACATTCTTACTTGTACCAAAATTCAAGATGCTCACATTACAGCAGCTTCTTCCCATGCTGGGCAAGGGGTTTGGCTGGTAACATTGGACCTCAAGGAGGCATACCTGCATGTCCCTATCAGACAAAGCTGCAGAAGATACCTCAGATTTCTTGCAGGTTCAATCCACTATCAATTCTCTGCATTGCCCTTTGGCTTATCTACTGCGCCCAGAGTATTCACGAAATGCCTGGCATCAGTAATTGCCTACTGCAGACTTCAAGGGATACAAATTTACCCTTATTTGGACGACTGCCTGATCCAAGCGGACAGCAAGCGCATACTTCTGGAACATCTGGCTTATGCAACACGGTTACTGAATGCTCTGGGATACATAATCAACAAAGAGAAATCCAGGCTAACACCAGCTCAGAAAATAATTTTCCTGGGTGCCAACTTGGACACAAACACCCAGATGGCCTATCTTACGCCAGAAAAGCAGAGGCAACTAACTCAGTACTTCAAAATGCTAGCAAATTGTACCAGGCTTACTGCAAGGAAAATCCTGCAGGCTCTGGGCTTCATGGCATCTTGCATCCTTTTAATCCCATGTGCAAAGCTGCATATGAGGAAACTTCAATGGTACCTAAAAAATCTATGGTCTCAACACAGCCACAGTTTGGAAACAATAATACCAATAATTCCATGTTTGCAAAAGGAATTTCTATGGTGGGCTCAAGCATGTTAAACAAACACAGGCCTCCCATTCTGCAAGCCTCAAGCAGATCAAGTCATCACAACAGACGCCTCAGATTATGCCTGGGTGGTGCACATGACAGACAGGTGCATTCAGGGCAAATGGTCCCAAAAGGAAAAGCACCTTCACATCAATCAAAAAGAAATGCTAGCAGTGATAAATGCAATTACAGCTTTCAAGGACCTCCTGCATCCAGGACAATTATTGATAAGAACAGACAACACCACAGTTATGTGGTACATAAACAAACAAGGAGGGACACATTCATACCCTCTGTGCAGACTAGCCATGACACTTTGGAACTTGGCTCTGGAATAGCAAATCGAACTTAAAGCACAGTACCTGCCAGGTTTGGAAAACATGCTGGCAGACAATCTAAGCAGAAATATGACAGATCCACACGAATGGAAGTTGCATCCTCAAGTGTTTACAAAGATAATCCAAGCGTGGGGGAGGCCAGACATAGATCTCTTCGCCTCCCACAGGAATCATCAATTGGAAAAGTTTTGTTCAAGGACCTTTCATCCAAAGGCCTGGAGAGTGGACGCCCTTTCATTCAGTTGGACAGCATGGACAGTTTACGCTTTCCCACCTCTGCCTCTTCTGCCCAAGGTGCTCTTGAAAGCAAGAGCAGACAGACCAAAGATGATACTGATTGCTCCAGACTGGCCAAGACAACACTGGTACCCACTCCTGAGGAGCCCAACACATACTCCTCCCTGGTCCCTACCTCTAATGCCTCTTCTGCTGACTCAGCACAACTACAAAACTCTTCACAGTCAGCTGAAAACACTCAATCTCGCTGCATGGAAAATTCCTTAACACCTCAACAGACCTTACTCTCCAAAGAGGTACTGGATGTCATTTTGGAGGCCAGAAGGCCATCTACTAGAAAGGCTTACTCAGCAAAATGGAAACGGTTTTGCTCTTGGAATGAGAAAAAAGGCCAGGATCCTACAAAACTAAATTTGCCTCGGGTATTACAGTATCTAGCTGAGCTGCTGAACAGTGGACTCTCATTTTCCTCCATAAAAATCCATGCCTCAGCCATTTCTGCAGAATTCAACACGGATCCACCCTTATTCTCTCACCCACTCTTAAGACAGTTCCTCAGAGGGGCTAAGAATATAAGACCACCAAGGAAACAACCAGTGCCAGCCTGGGATCTTAATTATATTCTAGAAAAGTTAACATTGCCTCCCTTTGAACCAGCTGCCTCAACAGATTTGCAATATTTGTCCTGGAAAACAGCCTTCCTTCTGGCCATTACCTCAGCTCGTAGGGTTTCGGAACTGCAAGCCCTCATGGCTGTGCAGCCCTTTCTAATTTTCCATCAGGACAGGGTTTCCCTTCGAACCAACCCATCATTTATGCCTAAAGTGGTATCCAGGGTAGCTTTAAATCAAGCCATACACTTGCCTACCTTTTACCCCAATCCTCAAAACAAAGGGGAAAGGCTGCTGCACTCTTTAGACATCCATAGACAGCTATGTTATTACTTGGACAGAGCAAAGCCTTTTAGGAAATCACAACAACTTTTTGTGTCCTATGCTGTAGGAGCTCAAGGGAAGCCAGTGACCAAACAGACAATTTCAAAATGGATAGGCCACTGCATACGGTTTTGTTACTCCTATCATGGAAAATCTGTCCCTACAGGCATCAGATCCCACTCCACCAGGGCCACAGCTACCTCTACAGCCTTCCTCAGAGGAGTCCCTACCAAAGATATTTTGGAGGCAGCCACTTGGAGTTCTGTGCATACCTTCACAAAACACTACCACCTACCTTTATATTCCAAAACTAGAGCAGGCTTTGCTACTGCTGTGTTGCAGGGCATTCTGGCTCATCCCAGTTCTAACTAGTGCCTACCACCCTGTGCGTAGCTTTGGGATTCTACCTATATGTTATTACTGCAGCTGTATGCACGATGAACGTAGTACAGTTTTGTACCTACCATAAATGTAGATGTTCGAGTGCTAATACAGCTGCAGTACAGATTTCCCTCCCTCCTTCCCCTCTTGGTAAAGGCTTAGGACCTAAGCCCTCTTCATACAACCTGTTTGGGTTATCCTTCTATGGTATATTTGCTTGCAACTACTGTTTTTTGATACCATTGCATTGCATGTATATAAATATAATTTATGTATTGCCTTCCTACTGGGGGCACCTGACATCTGGGGCAAGAAAGACTGAAGAAAATGGCGTCGGCTGTGTCTTACATTCTTCTGCCTCGCTGACGTCAGGAAAGGAAGCAACAACAACCGACGCCGGACCTAGACTTTGGAATTCGGCCGACCGAGGGACCGCCTGACGGCAGAGAACCCATATGTTATTACTGCAGCTGTATTAGCACTCGAACATCTACATTTATGGTAGGTACAAAACTGTACTTTTTTCACTGTGGTTTTCTGGGCTGGGGGTGGGGTCGGGATGTGGACATCCAGTGAAATCAATTTATGGTCTGATCTTACCAATGAGGGATATACTTCTGGTGTGGAGCATAGAGTCCCCATGTTGGTAATGATCAGGTCTAGTATGTTGTCCCCTCTTGTGGGAGTAGTGACTAGTTGTTCCATAGCATTTGAGTTTATAATTTCCAGGAACCTTTGGGCTAAGGTGCTGGGGCTTGAGTAGTGCTCCCAGTCAATGTTTGGGTAGTTGAAGTCGCCCAATATAATGGTGTTCAGAGAGATCTTCATGTTCTCCAATGTTTTCAGGAAAGCCGAGTGGGATTCCTGACTTTGAGAGGGTGGTCTGTAGGATGCTATAAACTGAAAAGCAGTCTTGCCCACTGTTAGTTGCACATGGATGGTCTCCGATACTTCGTGCAATGCCACTAACCTGGAGTTGTGGATATCCTTGATAAATATGGAAACTCCCCCTCCTTTTGTGAAGTTGAAGTCGAATTGTATACTTGTTCAAAAGAGGAGTGAAGATGCTTAAATCATATACATATGATCAAGAAATATTTTCTATAATAGTTTAATTTATAATTCTGGAAGGCTTATACATTTTTATTAATTTAGCCTGAAGTTTCGAGGGTACTTGGGCCGTAGCAGTGTTGTGCATTAATGCTTTGTTTTCATACCAAGTAAACTGTTTAATATAAAACAAATGTAATTCCTGTTTAGTAGATAATATTACTTGCTCTGACTTCTTATCATTATTTTGTAGTTGTAACTTTTGCAAGGAACTTTCAGTTAATTTTTCTTTTTATAGTATGGTGCTTTGCCCACTGAATGCCTACTTTAATATTATGATGGCAAATTTGTTTATGGAAGTTTGTTAGCATGCTTAAAAATTCTACTTTAACTTCTTTTTCCAGTAAATTTTGATTTAGATTCAATTTATTAAACTGTTTACTAGTTTTTATAATATTAAAGATTAATTATAGTTGAATTCTAGAATGATCAGAGATGTAACACAGATCTGTAATTAGATAAGTAACCCTTCTCAAAAGAGAGTTGGAAATTAGAAAAAAAATTAGTTCTGGACCATGACTTGTGATATGGAGAATAATAAGTAAATTTAATGTCTAACAGATCGGCAAATCGAATGGGGTCAGAGAGAATAACTTTCCTTTTAATCCAGAACAGCTAAGGTGGCATTCTTCTTCTTATAATTTGGGTGGCTAGTTCTGTCTGCACTGGGATGTGTAATGAAATTCCACTCCCTGACCATGATTCTTAAATCTGACTAAAATAATGAAATGAGGTGAGCCACTTGTTTGAATGATGTGGTTTGTTTTTGCTGATGTCCTTCAAGGATGCATCTGCAGTCATAACAAATGGGTTGTCCTGTCGTCAGGCAGCCCTTCGGTCGGCCGGATTCCAAAGTCTGGGTCCGGCTTCGGCTGATGTCGCACTTCACCCGACGTCATCTCTGCTGGTCTTCGGGTATAAAGGCATCAGCCGACGCCATTTTCCTCAGTCTTTCTTGCCGCTACGGCGCCGAAGCAGAAGCTGTTCGCAAGTGCCGGTCGGTCAGATCCAGAGATTACTACTACCGAATACTACTTCGAAGACTTCTAAAAAGCTAAGTACCCCGTTGGGGACTCTTTCTTGCCTCAGCCGATGTCAGAAAAAGTCAATAACTGTTTAACTTGTGGGAAACAAATACCTCATAAAGATTTCCACTCTTACTGCCTGCCTTGCTTAGGCCCAGACCACGACGTAGCAGCCTGTTCGGCCTGTGCTTCCTTCAACCGACGAACGCTTAGGCGTCGGTCGGAGTTTGCTGAACAGTTTTTCGGCTCAGATTTTGCGTACATCATGCCGTCGGATCCTCCAACTACCCAAATTGTTAAAAACGAAAGAAAAGACCGACACTCGCGGTCCGCGGTTTCGGCCGAAACCACGGTTAAGCAAGCCGCGAGTGTCTCTGTTTCGGCCGAAACCGAGAAAACCGGTCGATCTTCAGCTGAATCCATGACTACTACTGAGGCTCCTGCTACCTTAGTTGAATCGGCCTCAGAAGTTTTGCCTACTACTGTGGTTCCTAGTGATTTATCAGACACCATTCCTTTGGATGTCTCTACCCCAGCACGTGGTGCTGCTAGGCCTCCTGCAGCCATGTCTATTAAGGCCTTTTCCAGGGCTAAAGCAGCCAAAACTGTTAAATCAGTGCCTGTTAAGCCCCCCTCACACAGGCCCACTTCTAGTTCACAAATGCTTACTCTGGCAGAGGATTTAATATCCTTAATTAGGGATCCCAATCTCACCCAGACAGGGCCTCTCAGGCCCCAGAAAAGAGACCTAGAGCAGAGCCCCCCGAGCCAGTGTCCTCTGATGATTCTTCGGATGACTCAGACATTACAGACCAGCCAGAGGCTCCTTTTTCTACTTATGAAGATTCCGATGCTGAAGAATCCATTCCATCTGCCTCTCCACCAGAGGAATTTTCCTTTGGGGAAACCTTACATGCCATGAGAGAACAATTCCAGTGGCAGGGACAAGATTTCTCAGATTCAAGAAAAAGGCTTAGGACATTTCTGCACTTACCACAACATAGGCCCTTAGCTATACCTCCAGTACTGCCTGTTGTGGATGATGCATTTAATGATGTTTGCACTGCTCCTGATACTTTACCTCCAGCCCCTGCCAAACCAGATAGATTTTACAGGGTGCCAGACACTCATCACCACCTATACAAGGCCCCACTTGCAGATCCTGAGACTATATCCCAGAGGCCTAAGGCAGTAGCCTCGACCTCAGCAAAAAACCCTATTCCTTCTGAAAGGGAATCCAGGTCCTTAGAGAGATGGGGGAAAAAAGTTTACACCTCTGCTACTCTCTCAGCTAGAGCTATAAACTGTCAGTTTCATATGATCCAATACCAAGAGTTTATGCTTGATGAGTTAACTAAGAAGCTGTCCACTGATGACTCCTTAGATAAGAAATATGTTTTAGAAATGGTGAATAACATTCAGCAGGTTAGTAACCATTCTTTAAAATGTGGCTATGATGCACTGGAGGCTTCATTTAGATCAGCCATGACTGGCACAGTGATAAGAAGGCATGCATGGTTGAAAGAACAGGTCTTGCCGGATCATGTTAAAGCAAAGCTGTTAGATGCTCCTATGGATAAGGCCAGTCTATTTGGTACACCTGCTCAGCAAGTAATGAAGAAAATGGAAGAGAAGGCAAATTCTGTACAAACAGTTAAGGATTTCTTACAGGTTCAGCCCCCAAGGTTTAGCAGGAACTGGCCTGCCAAAAATTGGTCCTTTCCAGACTCCTCAAAATCTCAGAGAGGCAGGAATAGACGCTCTAGAGGCAGAAATCAATCCAGAGGAGGTGCCTACAGAGGACGACAGTGGCAAGGCAATAACCGAGGCACAGCACAACCACTGCCACTGCAACAGGACAATCACAGTGACTTGGCTCTGACACCGCCTACCAGGGAGCAAATAACAGCACCTTTAGGCGGAAAGTTAGCCTTATTTTTGAAAAATTGGCACTATATCACAAAAGACAAGTGGATTTTGCAAACCATAGACCAAGGTTACAGGTTCCACTTCCACACCTTACCAGTAAAAAGAGGAATGCCAAACCTACCTCCAAATCAAAAAACAGAAGCTCTAAAGCAGATAGCAATTAACAAAGATAAGAGCTGTGGAAAGAGTACCAATAACAGAACAGGGCAAAGGATTCTACTCCAGACTCTTCCTAGTACCAAGAAAAGAGAAAAGTTGGAGACCTATTCTCGACCTGTCCGTCTTAAACACATACATCATTGTCCCAAAATTCAAAATGCTGACCCTACAGCAACTTCTTCCCATGCTGGGCAAGGAGTGTTGGCTGGTAACTCTAGATCTCAAGGAGGCATACCTGCACGTCCCCATACGACCAAATTGCAGAAGATACCTCAGATTTCTTGCAGGATCAGAGCATTATCAATTCTCAGTATTGCCCTTTGGCTTATCTACTGCGCCCAGAGTATTCACAAAATGTCTGGCATCAGTAATCGCTCACTGCAGGCTACAGGGAATCCAAATTTATCCATACCTGGACGACTGCCTGTTACAAGCGGACAACAAAAGCAAGCTGACAACAGATTTACAAAGAGTCATTTGCTTACTACAAGCCCTGGGATACACAGTCAATTTACAAAAGTCAAGACTGATACCATCCCAAACAAGAACATTCTTGGGTGCGGAATTGGACACAGCAAAACAAATGGCATTCCTAACTGCAGAAAAACAAAAACAACTCCCTCTTTACTTCTTGGCATTAACAAAGCTGAACAAACTAACAGCAAGAAAAGTACTGCAGGCCTTGGGCTTCAGGGCATCATGCATAATCTTGGTCCCACATGCCAGACTGCATATGAGAAAGCTACAGTGGTACCTAAAGAATTTATGGTCTCAACACAGGCACAGCTTAGAAACCGAAATCCCACTAATCCCATGCCTGAAACAGGAGTTTCTATGGTGGGCTCAAGCATGCCAGTCAAACCCAGGCTTGCCCTTCCACAACTTTCAAGCAAGCCAAACCATCACAACGGACGCCTCAGACCTAGGCTGGGGGGTGCACATGTTGGACAAATGCATACAAGGATTGTGGACTCCAGACCAGCTGCACCTGCACATAAACCAAAAAGAAATGCTGGCAGTAAAACTAGCAATCCAGAAATTCAGACCATTCCTCAAAGAAGGCCATTTAATGATAAGGACAGACAACACCACAGTCATGTGGTACATCAACAAACAGGGAGGCACTCATTCATACCCCTATGCAGAATGACTCTGGACCTTTGGAATATGGCTCTGAGCTACAACATCCAGTTACAGGCAATATTTGTGCCGGGAAAAGAAAACACCCTAGCAGACATGTTAAGCAGAACCATCTCGGATGCTCACGAATGGATGCTACACCCGGACATCTTCAAGGCCATCACAAAGAAATGGGGAATGCCACAAATAGACCTATTCGCATCCCCACTCAATTACCAGCTCAAAAAATTCTGCACAAGGACATACCACCCACTTGCATGGAAGGTGGACTCTCTATCCTTCAGTTGGAAAGGCCTGACAGCATATGCATTTCCACCTCTTCCTTTGATGCACAAGGTACTACTGAAAATCAAAGAGGAACGCCCAAGGATAATCCTGATAGCTCGAATTGGCCAAGACAACACTGGTATCCATTGCTGAGGAGCATGTCTCAGGGAGAATGTGGTCAATACCCTGATGCCTTTGATGTTAACTCAGAACAACTACAACATCATGCACCCAAACCTAAAAACCTTGCAACTGACTGCCTGGAACATCACATAGCAGCAACTAACCCAGACCTATCCCAAAGGGTTAAAGACATTATCCTTGAAGCCCGCAGACCTTCAACAAGAAGGAACTATGCAGGAAAATGGAAAAGATTTGTCATTTGGAGTACTGAAAGAGGAAAAGATGTGTCGAACATAGATATTGCTAACATCCTGGAGTACTTGGCAGAGCTTCTACATACAGGCCTGTCCTATTCCTCCATCAAGATACATGCATCAGCTATTTCAGCAGAATACAGCTTCGATCCACCTGTCTTTTCGCATCCTCTACTCAGGCAGTTCCTCAGAGGGATCAAGAATGTAAAACCTCCTAGGAAACCACCATTACCAGCATGGAACTTGAACTTTGTGCTAGAAAAATTGACACTCCCTCCATTTGAACCAGCAGCAACAGCAGATCTTCAACACCTATCATGGAAAACTGCTTTCCTACTGGCAATTACTTCAGCAAGGAGGGTTTCGAACTACAGGCCTTAATGGCAGTACAACCCTTCCTAATCTTCCATCAAGATAGGGTGTCCATGAGAACTAATCCTACATTTATGCCTAAGGCGGTATCCAGAGTGTCTTTAAACCAGGCAATCCACCTACCTACCTTCTTTCCCAATCCACAGAACAGGGGGGAAAGACTGCTGCATACCTTGGATGTACATAGACAGTTACGCTACTACCTGGACAGAACCAAAGGTGACAGAAAAACTGACCAGCTTTTAGTAGCCTATGCAACAGGAAGGGAAGGAAAAGCAATTTCCAAACAGACAATCTCCAAATGGATAGGAAATTGCATAAGATTCTGTTACTCCTACCACAGAAAACCAATTCCACAGAACATAAGACCTCATTCTACAAGGGCTACAGCCACTACCACAGCTTTCTTACGAGGAGTGGCAACCAAGGACATTATTGAGGCGGCTACTTGGACCTCCGTGCATACATTTGCCAAGCATTATAATTTACCTCTATACTCTAGATCCCGAGCAGGGTTTGCCACTGCTGTACTGCAAGGGATCCTAACTACACCATAATTCTTCTTCCTCCTCCCTAGTTTGGCTATGGTATTCTACCCATTTGTTATGACTGCAGATGCATCCTTGAAGGACATAGTACAGTTTTGTACCTACCATAAATGTAGATGTCCGAACAGGATAGCATCTGCAGTCAGGATTACCCACCCTCCTTCCCTCTGTGGTACTCCTAGGTATTTACCCTCCTAATAGCTAGCTGGGGAGTCTCTTATGGTGTATTTGTTTGTATATATGTACATACATTGTTATTTTTTGTGTTTGCCTTCTACGTTTTTGGAAACATTGGCATTTATCCAAAATTTAGCTTACCAAGAGGGCAACTGGCATCTGGGGCAAGAAACACTGAGGAAAATGGCGTCGGCTGATGCCTTTATACCCGAAGACCAGCAGAGATGACGTCGGGTGAAGTGCGACATCAGCCGGACCCAGACTTTGGAATCCGGCCGACCGAAGGGCTGCCTGACGACAGGACAACCCATTTGTTATGACTGCAGATGCTATCCTGTTCGGACATCTACATTTATGGTAGGTACAAAACTGTACTTTGTCTCTCAAGCATAAAAGGAACCAAAGGTGATAGTTTGCAGGGGAACATTTTATGTTACTGCATGTTGTGTATCCTGTTACATACTAACTTCAGCTGATGGCTCCATGTGAATTAGTAACATGAAGCAATGTGAAGTTCTTCCTCCTATAACAGGAAATGTAGTCTTACAGTTTGTGACTGTGAGATATTTCACAGGCCAGTGACAATTGCTCTGACACATTATGAACAATACTGATCTAGCAGTTTTCTTAGAGGATTAATGAGCTGTTTCCTGTGGTGCAAGGTTTGATTTCTTCAGCTTCCACTGCCTAACTGTGTGACTGAGCAAGTCACTTAACCAGATACTGCTCATGGGCCAAGTCTGGAAAAGGTCCATGGAGATAAATGCTCTACGGTCTACCCCAGAAACAAACACAAATAACTAAATAAATGGTTTCATTTTTTGTTTTGTGACTTTGTAAGTTACCATCAGGTTTACTAGTGATCAGATATATATCAGATATATATCATTTTGGTTATAATTTATAAAAATATATAAGTTATAAAAGGAGAGATATCTATACCAAGCGATTGCAGCCCCCCAAACATCTCCAACGCCCAAGTGAGAACTGCTCTCTCCAAAGCAAAAAACACAGCATCCATGGGACCTGATGGTGTCCCCGGCTGTGTGCTCCACGAACTCAACGAGGAATTAAACCCACAGCTAGGACAGCTGTTTAATCATAGTCTTACCTCTGGATACGCACTCCAGGAGTGGCACACTGCAACTGTGGTCCCACTTCACAAAGGCGGTGCCTCCACCGACCCTGAAATTACCGCCCATTAGCTTGACAAGCCTTATCTGCAAAGCCATGGAGAGGATCATAATGGACCTCATAAATAAAGACATAGGGAATTTGCAGACTTTGGATCCATCCCAGTTTGGCTTTGTCAAAGGCAGATCATGCCTTCTAAACTTGGTTGACTTTTTCAAACAGTCACCAAAGCCATTGATGAGGAAAGGCAGTCCATACAGCCTACCTCAATCTGGCGAAGGCCTTTGATACAATACCCCACTGGTATCATTGAAAACTCATCAGCTTAAATGTTAACCCATACATCACAAGATGGGTTGCAAACTGGCTGAGTGACAGAACCCACAGGGTCAGAGTTGCTGGCGCCATGTCAGACTCAAAGCCTGTCACAAGTGGTGTACCACAGGGCTCAGTCCTGGGCCCACTCTTGTTTGGCATCTACTTTTCCAAGTACAAGCAAACACAGGAGGGTTATGGCTGCCAAAGTCTGCAGATGACTGCAAGCTCCGGGCCATAGTAGAAAACACATCTGACACAGATATCCTTCAGAAGGGTCTCTCAGAAACGGATAACTGGTGCCAGAGCCATGGCCTAAAGTTAAATGCCAAAAAATGCATAGTCATACCTTCGGGAAAAACAAGGTTACCCCTAGCTACCAAATAGGTGGCAATCCACTGAGTACAGAAGAAGTTATCAGGGACCTGGGGACCCAGGTTGATAGTAGTCTGTCATTCGACACCCATGTAGCTAAAGTAGTTAGGAAGACCTTCTACATTGCCCACCTTATCATGAAGGGATTCTCATCTAGATCAAGGGAGGTCATAGTCTCCCTATACTCATCACTCATCAGACCAATGATTGAGTACAATGCCCCATTCGGAATGTATCTGACCCGACACTTGCAGCAGCTGGAGAGGCCACAAAAGTTCCTCACCAAAAGGATAAAGGGTCTCAAACATCTGTCCTATGCTGCCCGACTGAAAGAACTCCAGCTCTATTCAGTCGCCACCGCTTGCTCAGAGGTGACCTTTGCCTAACATACAAGGCCATGTCAAACCCAGATTTGATGAATATGCTTCACCTCAAAAATCTAGATCCGTCAGAGCCACAAGGGCGGAGACTTAAACCTCGACACGGCTATTAATAGGACGTGCTGGAGGGATAGATTCATCACCCAAAGACTCCTATGCTGTGGAATAAAATCCGGTATATGTGAGGCAGAGCACCTCGCTGGCCTTGTTCAAGAGAAATCTTGACCAATGGATGGGAGATCGCAGATATACCCCAGGGATTACCTCAGTGTCACTGCTCAACAGAGGCACAGCAAAATAATGGGTATAGTTCCCCATACAAAAGGGGTGGCGTAAGCCACAAAACTATGGGCTAGGCTTGTAAATGCCCTCGGGCAGATAGCCTACTATGAACCTATGAACCTATAATTCTATCTGGAATAAGTACATTTTTGATCTTATATTTTCACTGCTCAAATAGCACTGTAGTCATTTCTTTTAGCTAGAATAAGGCTCTTATATGTTTAATTACTAAACTGAAATTCAGATACACACTATACAATTACAGGTTTTTTGTGTTAGTAATACAGTTAGAAAAAACATAAGTGTCCACATTAGAAATGGCTTTAAGACTTATATCCACGGAATTGATTAAATATCCTTCAGTTTAAGTTAAAATTTTCCCTTTTTCATTTTCTTCATTCTTAAACTGTCACTAAATTTCTAAGAGACTGATTCTAATTAGTAACTGGAGCTGAGATGGGAATAGCTTATATGGACCGCAAGTCACAACCACAGGATTTCAAGAAGGGATTACATTGTTAATATTCATTTCATAGTGGATGCTAGTAATTTCTTTAGCTCTTATTACTTGAAATATATTAGTAGGGATAGTTTAAGGAAATTTCACTTATCTCTCCTTGCATATTTAGTATCAAGTCTTCTCAGGTTATGGGGTTAGTGGTATGCCTAGAGTTTTTAAGAGAAGAGTAGATCACTCTCGCCTTCATAACTTCTCCTTCTTTAATATATGCAGTAGTTTTCGTTATTAAATTACTGTGCTGTACACTGGTCACATCACTTTATAAAACTGATTTAAATGTTTTTTTTTTTTTTTTTTTGCTACAAGTAGTTTTATGTAACTATATTATTCTACTTCATGTATCATTTTTATTTTAATCAGATATCATTTTTATTTTAATCAGAGTAAATAAGTTTACAAGTTCATGTCTCGGAAAATATATGTTGGAAAATGGACTGCAGAGGACAAATAAGCACAAGATGTTTTTACATTTTTTTAAATCTGATGCCCAGATTGATTGTTCAGGAAGCAATATGACTAACCAACAGTGAGGTACTATAAGTAAAAGATGGCTAAAACTTATTTTAGCTTGAAACATTACAAATAAATCTGGAGTAGTTGTTTTAATTAAAAACAATTTCACAGCTAAGATAATTGACCCACTGGAAGATTGTGTTATATTATATGCAGTGATCGCTGGGTTGATGAGCCAGTTTTTTTATTAAACATTTATTCCTCTTGTAAACATCTTCAATTCTTCCTTGTCATAGTTTGATGAACAGCTCATTCTCTACTATTACCTTATCAGGTTGTTGGATCAGCTTGGAGGAAGAGTCACAGTTAAGTACACTCTTGGGGAATTTTATTATCTATTCTTTAGTGCTTTCCACTGTGTATGTCAGAACAGAAAGTCAGTAACTGTTTTAGGTGAAGGAAGCAAATTCTGCACAGTGATTTTCATGCTGTCTTTTTCACCTGGGTCTGGAGAACAATATGCCTAAATGTCCCCATTGTGCATATTGTAACTCTAAAGCTATCAAGCTTAAGGATGAGTCCCTAGGTAAGTATTTGCAACAAAAGTCATGTGATTACGCTAGGCGCTTTATAGAGTCTGTGAATGCCACTTCAAACTTCCCAAAGGAAAAGTCAAAGATTATTAAGAAAAAGTATACTTGAGAGGTTGATATGACAGTCTCTGTGCTTGACATCCCCCTCAGCTTTCACTGCCATGTGTCCAGCGACTAACATGCCTGAGACCTCTGCTGTCTCACCATTAGCTGCATCCATGTCCTCCTAAGTCATTGCCTCCTTGTTGGTCAGGCTCAGAGCCATTTTTTCATTGCCTGGGCTCTGATGCATGAGTTTTGGCTGCTGAGAAAGAAGGCAGCATTCCTTTGGTATGCGTCAGTGAAGAGGTTAAAGGAACCTGAACTCCATTCACAACCACTTTATTTTATTTATTTATTTTACATTTGTTAACCGGGATAGTCCGACTGGATACATGTCCATTTTCAGCGGAGGCCCAGTGAGAAAAGCTCCACATGTACAAAAGATAACAATCAATATTCATGGTTAAATTGAAAAAAATGTAAACATTTTAAAAGGTGATTATATATAGTCATGGTTACATTGAAGTTTTAAGATCTTTATAGGTTTATAGTATGAAGTATGTACAGAAATTATTGGACAGGTTGTGAGAGTATAGAATGGCATGATACTTAGATATATGTCATGAATGACAACCAGGAGAAAAAAAGGTGGTTAGTTAAGAAGGGAAGTTATTGGAAATTAGATGTAGAAGGTTAAAAAGCATGTGCTTGGAATGTCTAGGAAAACAGGTTGATATAGAAGAGTTAAAAAAAAGGTATGATAATGGTTAGGATAGGGAGTTGAAACAAAGCATAAGAAAGGATAGGATAGGAAGTTAGGTTAGATTTAGTTAGTATTGTTCTAAAGGTTGTTGAGTATTATAAATAGTCGAGTGGGTTTGGTTTATAAAGTTTATTCAAATAGGATAAGGAAGTTGTTTATATTGCATAGTTTACCTACTAGGGTTGTATGTATATTGGGTTAGTCTGGGTTTAGACATGGAAATAGCCAATGCTTGTTTAGGTGATTCTTTAGGGATATTTTCAGTTGGGGTAAGGAGGCTATAGTGTTAAGATCTGGAGGGAGCATGTTCCATTTTTTTCCAGCTGAGTTGGAGAATAATGATTCTCCGGCTGAGTTGTTGGCTTTGGCAGATTGCACATACATTTTGTTGGATGAGCGGAGGGATGCTAGGTTGCTGTAGGGGGTGATAATGTTTGTCAGAATGGGTGTACTGTTAGGTTGGTAGAGGATTTTATGAATAACTATGAGTTGGTTGTACTGTAGTTGATTGGGTAGTTCTAGCCAGTCTAGTGTTTTAAGATTTAGACAGTGATGGGTTCTGTAGGCTGTGGCTGTGGCAAATCTAGCTATATTGTTATAGCAGCTATCTAATTTGTTTAGGTTTGATATCTGTAGGTTTACGAAGATGGGTGAGGCATAGAGAAGGGTTGATAGGAGATGGGTACGAGCTATAGCTATTCTGGCAGGTGGGGTTAGGAATGGTTTAATCCTATACAAGGAGCCTAGTTTTTGTTAACTGTTTTAATGGCTTTGTCTATATGAGTGTGAAATGTTAGGTTATTGTGTATTATTACACCAAGACGTTTTGTGGATGGGTCTGGGGAGATAATGGTGCCATTGTTGGATGAGATTGTAATATTTGGTGATGTCAGTTTACGGGTGGGGGAGAAAAGTAATAGTTTGGTTTTGTTAGGATTCATTAGGAGACAGAGATTGTTGAGCCAGTCCTCTACTTTGTTGAAGGTGATTTGGGATAGGGCTTGTAGTTCTGAGGGGGTGGTGGCAGAAGAGATAAGGGTAGAGTCATCTGCATACTGAATACAGATTGCTTCTGGGATGACGTTAGGTAGGTCATTGATGAATATGGAGAAAAGGAGGGGGCCTAATATGGATCCTTGGGGGACACCAAGGGTGACTGGAAGAAGGGTGGATGGATTGTCTTTCCATAATACTGCTTGTTGTCTGCCTTGCAGGTAAGAGTTGAACCAGTTGATTACTAGGTTGTTTAGGCTGAGTAATTTTAGTGTGTCTAGGAGTAGATGGTGATTCACCATATCGAATGCTTTGGATAGGTCGAGAAAGAGGGCAGAGGAGAGGATGTTGTGATTACGGTTTTGATTTATTGTGTGGGAGAAGGAGAGAAGTGCTGTTGTGGTACTATGGGCAGGTCTAAATCCATGCTGGGATGGGGCTAGGAGATTGTTCTGGATAAGGTGAGTTAGAATTTGTTTATGTATACATTTTTCCATTATTTTGGCTATGGGAGCTAGGATGGCTATAGGTCTATAGTTAGAGAGTTCAGTGGAATTGCCCCCTTTATAAAGTGGAATAATGTGGGAGATTTTCCAGATGGAGGGGACATAGGATTCGCGGATAGTACGATTGAGTAAGATGGAGATAGGGTAAGCTATTTCATTAGCGGCCTTTTGTAGAAATTCTGCAGGGAGTAAGTCTGCTGCAAGGGTGGTAGGTTTGAGTTTCTTAAGTAGGGATTTCATATAGTCTTTGGGGATAGGATCAAATTTGAAGGGAAGTAAATTATCAGCAGTGGGTGAGGTGGTGTTTGAGGAGTTGGGCGGTAGATTATTAGCTAGGGACTGAACTGTTTCTGTAAAGAAAGTATTGAAGGCCAGGCCTCTACTACACTTTTAGGGGGTAGATGTAAGGTAGTTGAAGGGGTGGGGGTTGTGGATTTACCTGGATGGAGCAGTTTATTAAGGCCTGACCAGAATTTTTGTGGCTGAGTCTCATGCTTTTTCTGTAATTTGAAATAATAGGTTTGTTTGTCTAGCATGGTGGATTTATTTACCTTGTTTCTCAATTGTTTGTATCTAATGTGGTCCTGACAGGATTTGGTGGATCTCCAGGAGGTCCATGCTGTGTTCCATGCAGTTAGTTTTTGCTTAGTACCTTTGGTTAACCATGGAGCTATTTTGCTTTTGGTTCTGATATTTCTTTTGGGAGCATGCCTGTGTAAGATGGCTAGGAATGTAACATTGAAGTGTGAGACTGCTTCGTCAAGGGGAATTAGCTTCAGTTTGGACAAATTGCATGACTTAAGTTCAGTCTGGAAGTTAGTGAGGTTAAAGTTTTTTGTGTTTCTAATGGTTTTAAGGGTATTTTGCTGAGGCATGTCATTCATTTTTCTGATTATATAGGTTAGGAAGTGGTCACTCATGTCCTCTGGTAGGGTCCCTGATTTATATAACTGGGATTTGTTGTTTATTAGTATCCAATCTAGGATGCTTTCTTTTTTGTTGGGCTTATTGATTCTGGTAGGGGAAGTTATAATTTGGGAGAAGCCATTTAAGTTAATGTGGGTGGTGGGGAAGTTTGATGAACAGGTTTTCCAATCGATATTGAAGTCTCCTAGAATAATAGTTTCTTGGGGGTGGGTAGTGGATAGCCATTGGAGGGTACTTTCTAGGGTCACTATGTTGTCACCTGGGGGAATGTAGGTACAACCTATGTTGATAGTTTTGACTTTAAGTTGGACATTTATTATGAGTGTTTCAGAGTTCTTAGTTATCAGGCATTGTGGGATACAGATAGTGGATACTTGTAGAGTGCATTTGTACATGATGGCTACTCCACCACCTTTTCTGCCTTGCCGGTCAAGTCTTATTATATTGTAGTTAGGGGGTATAATTTCATTATCAGGGATAGAGGGTTTGAGCCAGGTTTCGGTAAGACATAATAGGTTAGGGGAGTGCATATCCAGAAGGGCATGTATGTAGTGGATTTTATTATTTATACTTCTGATGTTAAGGTGGCAGACTAGTAGTGAGTTAGGGGCAATATATGAGCTCCGTAGATTGGAGACATTGATATTTGTGGAGCTAGTGGTATCAGGTAAGGTTGGGCCTGGGTTAGGGTGGCTATCCCCATCTACTATAAGTGTTGGTAGAGACTTCCTTAGTAGCTTTTGGATTTTTAGTAGGAGTTGATGATAGCATTTAGTGTTAGGGTTAGTGTAGGTAGCACTTAATGGATAAAGAGGTTTTGGGGTAGTGGAATTAGACAAAAGGTGGGGTTGCAATGGTGTGGGATAGTGGTTGTGGAAGCTAGCAGTGGTACTGGATGTAGGATATTGACAAGTAGATAGCCCGTGTTCATAGGATGTGAGGAGATAAAGTATAACAAGTGGGGGTATGAAGTAGCAGAATGGTCTAGATTTTGGAGATGAGATGGGAGTTGGTGGAGACATTGTGGGGTAAGTACTGTTGGTGTTAGGGAGTGTGGGTGGATAGATGCAAGAGAGTGAGGTATGTGGGAGTGGTGGGTAAGGGAGTGTGGGTTTGGGTGTAAAGATAGATTGTGTTTGGTTGGCTGGTTGTGATGTGTGGGGGTGAGGGTTAAGGATGGGGTGTGGTTAGGTGAGTATAAATCTAGGAGTACTGGGGTGGGTGAGAATTGGGGGCAGGGTAGGGGAGCGGATTGAGCCCGCAGGGCGAACGGAGCGGGTAGAGCCAAGAAAGATGAGAGTCAGGACAGGTTGGGTAGGAAACAATTAGCTGTGTAGATAATTGGGCAAGTAGGCCAGTGTGCACAGAGAGAGAATATAGGCTAAGAGTACTAGAGGTGGGGAAGCTGATATGGTTGTAGGGGAGAGGGGTAGTAGGTAAAAGTAAAGAGTACAATGCTGTGGACGGTCGATTAGGAGCTGATAGTAAGGCAGGGGATAATAGATGGATACAGTCCGCCCTCTAGTGGCCAAACTTTGTAAGTACAGCAAGGTTCCTTACAGAGCCAGAGGCTGGGAAGCCTATGAACTGTGGTCTTATCATGGCCTTGGGAAGGGCAGAAAAAGCTAGATAAGTGGGTGTAGAGAAAGGGAAGGGTGGCTGCTGCAGAGTCTGTATTGTAGTGAGTTCTAACCACCTGGTAGGGTTGTGGGAATAGCTTTTAAGTTTAACACATCTCAAGATACTTTGGAAAGGTTTCCCTTGAAGCTGTAGAGGTAATTCTTTCAGGGGGTAGACTTTGTAGGACCTTGGCCGAATAAACTTGGCTTCTTAACCACTTCCAGTAGGTTGAAGTTATTGTCTGCGTTAGGCAGGGAGGCTAGAGAGAATGTGAAGAGGTGAGGCAATGAGGAAAAGGACAGTTACAGATACCATATAGGCAGTGTAGAAAATACTTTATAAATATGCATTGTTATACAGGGATTTGTAGCTATCAAACATATTTTAAAAACTGTTAATATTTTTTACAAAAACTCTAGGCAGCATACAGACTACTGAAGAAATATGCAATTTAAGCAGGGATGTTTATCCTTAAGAAACACTGTTAAAAAACTGTTACAAGGTTAAAACAATAGGCAGCGTACAACATACTTTAGAAATGTTTTGTTTTAAACACAGATGTGTAGCATTACAAACAGTATAAAACAAGCGTCAGCATTGGGAGCAAAAGTATAGTTATCTAAAGTACTAATGCGCTTAGCGCCATGGTAATTTTACCGGTAGGAAATCTAATAGTAGATATGTTAGCAATTGTAGACACTACCTTTCAGTTCAGTAGCTTATTTCATTGTCCAAATTAATGGTCGCTAGTGTATAGTACAGCTGTAGACATTACCTTTCAGTTCAATGGCTTATTTCAATGTCCAAATTAATGGTCGCTAGTGTATAATACAGCTACTTTCTTGTTCAGTTCATACTTTTTCATTAGAACCTTCCATTGATCAGAACCAAGGTGGATTCACCCTAAGAGGCTGCCCTATCCTTACTACGATGTAGCAGTCACAAATACACTGTAACTTTTGATAATAGGTAGCCTTGTTCAGTAAATTATCTGCTAACCGGTTTGGGTATGCTACTAAGTTAAACAGTATCTGTGGAGTCTGTATGTAACGCCAAGCCCACACTTGTCTGAGCGGGTACAGCAGGGCCGACGTTTTCTGTTTGCAGCCTGTATAAGACAAGTGTACTGATTATTCAGGCTAATTCTTGTAGTATACCCTTTTTCCCTTGATATTATACCTTTAAAGACAATGGCCGAGCTATACAGCCTCTGTGAGTAATAGGAAGTACATACCTTAGTAGCGTGTTTCAGGAAGACACACAACTCACTTAAGTAGAGCTAAAATAGGGTGGAATTCAATAGGATATAGTTGTGATTAGCCCAAAATGATAGTTCTATTGTGCTAAGCTGCAATCACTGGGATGCTACTGTGTTATGGAGTGATATGGGGCTCTAAAGAATGGCGCCAATTCCGCACGAGTCTGTGCAAGTATTGTAGAGTCGGCGTTTACTATATGCAGTCCTTAGTTGGCAAGGGAAACTTTTTCTACAGATTAATATCTGATTTAAGCCCTCAAACTTCTGGTAAATGCGTCTAAACACAGCAGTCTAGTACTGGAATGCTAAAGGTTAATAGCAGCACATAGCTCCGTTGGTGGATACAAAAACATACACCTCCAATTAATGAGCACAGAATGCAGAGTGGGAACCAGCAGTACAGGGCTGTGTTGGTTATACAAAAACAGTAATTCTGTCCTAAACTTCGATGTCCTACCTAGACAGGTAGGGAGGTAGTGCAACGGATAGTAATCACCAGATAAAACTCATATACGTAGCATGCAGTCTAGACTAACCATAGGAGCATTTAGATCTATCATAGAAATTAAACCAGATAAGACCATGTACTTCACATGCAGTCTAGGCTAACCACAGGGTGAATTAGATTTACCGCAGAGACATCACAGGCAAACAACAACACTCTTTAACAACAGTCGCAGAACCTTTCCTATGTTGCTCAAGGATAACAGGATAAGTTATCTAATCCCTTGTATTGATTTAATACTAAAGCATATATGCAAACAAACAGCAAATGCACATACTATAACAATTATTAATTCTAGGCTAAAACGTTGTTATAGGCATCAGCAACACACGAGTATTTATTAGGTGGGAGAGACTCTGAGCAGGGGCTCACAGCAGCCGAGTGGGAGAGCAGGGATTTAAAGATTGCGCCTAAGGTTCAGGGTGTATTTGTTACCTTAGGGGCAGATATATGTCTGGGGGAGGAGTTAGTAGCAGGTAGAGTAATGAGATAGTTTGGATGTGAGGCTTTGAGCTCCAGGAAAAGAGGGGGAGGAGCAGTAGCTACTGGGGACAGACAGGTCGGCAGGTAAGCTGTCGGGTGCAGAAGGTGACGGAAGGAGTTAAAGAGAAGAGAGCTAGAGAGGTACAATAGAGTATAGTTACATAGAGTAGAGTATACAGATGGCAGAAGGGGAGAGTAGTGGGGGAGGAATAGGATGGAGAGAGAACCAAGAAAGGTGAGTGTCAGGACAGGTTTGGTTGGGAACAATCAGCTGTGTAGATAGTTGGGTAAGTAGGCCAGTGTGCACAGAGAGAGAATGTAGGCTAAGAGTACTAGAGGTGGGGAAGCTGATATGGTTGTGGAGGAGAGGGGTAGTAGGTAAAAGTTAAGAGTACAATGCTGTGGATGGTCAATTAGGAGCTGATAGTAAGGCAGGGGATAATAGATGGATACAGTCCGCCCTTTAGTGGCCAAACTTTGTAAGTACAGCAAGGTTCCTTACAGAGCCAGAGGCTGGGAAGCCTATGAGCTGTGGTCTTATCGTGGCCTTGGGAAGGGCAGAAAAAGCTAGATAAGTGGGTGTAGAGAAAGGGAAGGGTGATTGCTGCAGAATCTGTATTGCAGTGAGTTCTAACCACCTGGTAGGGTTGTGGGAATAGTTTTTAAATTTAACACATCTCAAGATACTTTGGAAAGGTTTCCCTTGAAGCTGTAGAGGTAATTCTTTCAGGGGGTAGGCTTTGTAGGACATTGGCAGAATAAACTTGGCTTCTTAACCACTTCCAGTAGGTTGAAGTTATTGTCTGCTTTAGGCAGGGAAGTTTGGAAAGGTTTCCCTTGAAGCTGTAGAGGTAATTCTTTCAGGGGGTAGGCTTTGTAGGACCTTGGCAGAATAAACTTGGCTTCTTAACCACCTCCAGTAGGTTGAAGTTATTGTCTGCGTTAGGCAGGGAGGTAGGTGGGAGAGACTCAGAGCAGGGGCTCACAGCAGCCGAGTGGGAGAGCAGGGATTTAATTGATTGTACCCTAAGGCCTTCAAATCCAACTGCACACTAAAAGTGAGACCCAGGTCACCAAAACCCAAGTGGACATCAGTTAGTTTGCCCCAGCCACAGCTGTTTAGGTCTCAAGCCCAGTTCTCCCGGGCTACTTCCCATTTTATTTTCTAACTGGCTCAGGATTTTATGGATTTATTAAAATGTAGACAGACAATGACTGAAAAAAGACCATGCTCTAGGAATCCTCTCTGCTGAGAGAAAAAGGGAGCGACCTCCCAAGGTGGACTCAATTCCTCTGCTTTCAAGGTAGAAAAACTGGTTTATATTTATTACTTCTCTCCTGTCTCTCTTTGACTGCGAGTCTTAAGACACCCTGTCCTCAGCCTTGCCGATTGAAAACCTGTCCTTTGGTGAACCCCTTCACAGAGTAAAGAATTCATTCATTTAGGAGTCTTAAGAAATTCTCTTAGGCCCTAATCAGGTACAAGCAACTTAAGGCTCTGCCTGTACCTACACACACACGCGCACGCACACACACACTGGCCATTCCTCTAGTCCTTGTAGTCCTGGATGATGTTTTCTATGAAACTTCTTTGCACTTGGTTTCTTAACCCCCTGCCCCATTGTCCATGAGTCCCACACAAACCTGTATAAGAAACCAGTGGAGGATCCAGCAGTGATTTCACTTGCTTCCTGTAAGAGATCTGTTGGGGTTGCATCCTGGAATCCCATATAAAATGACAGGGAAGAGTACAATTCTTAACTGGTTTGGTAAGAAAATTTACATCTCTGCTTACCAGGAGTCTGTCCTGATCAACTGAGACACTAGGCAAAAAGGGATGTAGGATAAGAACCATAAAAAGGAGATGCTGGAGTTATGCAGCCTTATTTCTCAGCTTGCCTGACATGCCATATAATATGGTTATGATGCAGTACTTATGCATTGTGCAAGGCAGCTGCTATGGGATCTGTAGTCAGGAGTCATGCCTGACTGAAGGGCAGGCCCTTTTTAGTGCAGTATAAGGCAGAACTCCTTGAATAGTCCCACTGGATAAGGAGCTCCTTTTTGGGACCCTTGATGAAAAGGTGTTGCAAAAGCTGGAGAAGAGGAAAACTGTGCAGTCTGTTGAACACCTTTTTAATGCATACTACCCAGATATGTCTGGGAGTATCCATGTAAAAGCTGCCCCTTTCCTCCCAAACAGATCTAGGGAAAAAGGGCAAAAGAGGCAAACCAACTCTAGAGGGTGGATGATGTGATGAAAGGAGATACTGTCAGCATAGCTATCTGGAATTTTGTAAATAATTATATGTCATTTGTGAATATCAACATGATTTATATAAGATGCTTTTGTTACAACTGTATTAGAACTGTATGTCATGTGTATATTAAACTGGTTTGTACAGATGTGTGTGTGTTAAAAGGTATTTTATAAAGTGCTGTTGCTTAAAATATAGCCACGGTGTGTCCTACTGGAATAGAACAGAAATCTATGTGCACTATTGTCACTATTTAAATGTATATATTTTAACAGTGGAAATTAGAATACAGGAGGTTAACTTCACAAAAATAGCTGAAATTAGATTACATTATGGCTACACAATAAAAGATGGTATCATTCAGTTTCAAGGCAGCTAGAGACATAATGTCTGTACTAGGGAGCTTTCTGAATTGTCTTTAGGGTGAAATATTTAATATTCCTGAAATGTGGAGGAATATAATTGTTTTATGGCTTCCAGCTTATGCCAAATATCTGAGGTCTATGCATTTTCACAGGTAGATGCTGAATACTCCCAGCTTCCAGCAGTGGGTGGTTTCACACAGGATAGAGTCTGATGAAAGGAAATGTCATTCTGCAAGCTATCCCAGCAGTAATATTTGAGGGTTACCTATTGTATTCTCGAAAGCCGGCAATGTCGAATCCAATATTGTCGAGACAAGAATAGCGTAAGTGCAGAACGTCGAATAGGTAAACGGAAATCTCTTTAAGGGGAGATTTCCATTTACTTCAATGTAGTGCGGTCTCAGAGTTGGTATATTTAAGTAGCGTGGGGTATGGGGGCCCAGCGGGGCTTGACCCCTGCCTACACCCTTTAGATTTTCTTTTTTATACATATTTATTTATTTATTTTTTCTGAACATTCGAAATTTTAATGGTTCAATCATTAAAGTTCGGCCTTTAGTGATTTTGAACCATTAAAGGTCGACCTTAAATGATTCAAACCATTAAACTTTCGATGTTCTAATGTAGACCCATATTTGAGATATCAATTTCAGATGTCTCATAGAGACAGGGCATTCTGTACTCTGTTTTGAACCTGACAAGAACCATTCACCACAACATCTACCTTGCTCTAATTACGTTAACTATGGTATAGTTGTTCTCTTAGATTCAGTCAGGAATATAGTGAAGCTTAGTTTAGATATTTTTCTTTCTTTATTTGAGACTGTCCTGCAATGTTGTTTTAAATATTTCCAGTGATTTTGAACTCTGATGTCACTGTAAATATATATTTAGTATTGTCTTGTTCTTTTATTATTATTGCATATATTTAAACCTTTTATTGTGGCTGATCTGTGTTGAGATATTTAAGTTTTGAGAGTACTTGCATATTTATTTGGTAGCACTGTGTAGGTCACTAATAGCCTTGCTCTTGGTCAAACTACCATTTCTGTTGATGTTAATATTACACAGTAAGATTGGACACCATTTGTTAAGGGCCTTAAGTTAGCTGATAAGGAGTTGACTAGTGGCAGTGGTAACTACCTTATAGTCTGGGCAGAAGGGGACATAGCTAGTAAACCTGTGCCAGCCTCTCCCGGGTGTGTGTGTGTGTGTCTGTGTGTGTAAATCACACCTCAAAGTGTGTGTGTGTCAGCTACTTGGGCAGGGACAGAAAGCACTGATTATACAGAGAGGGTGCTGTTAGGTCTTGGCTTGGTCACTCAGCTGAGATCTCAACTCTATACCTGTGTCAGTGGGGAGTCTAATTAGGGATCCGGAGATAGCGGTAGAGGTAGAAACCAGCCCCGGAGTGACTCTGGTATCTGTTTGCTCTTAAGGAAAATTGCACTTGATACAGAGAGCTGCATCTGGAAATACTGTGTGTACCTGTCATCCTCCCAATGTACGTCCCTCAGTGGTGAGGATTGAGGCTCCTTGATTACTGGTCCAGTGGAGGGTCATCAGAGATGGTCACAAGTCCAGTCCCCCAACAGGAGCCAGCTGTGATTCTTCACAGTACTTCCTTCCTCCCAAGTAACCCCATCCCACCCACCCCCTTGCTTCCTGGAAGAATAGAAGGCAAGTTATCAGTCTTCGGTGGTGGGGGGGGGGGGTAGTCTTTCAGGAAAGGTTTGTCTTATGGGTACTAAGACTGGGCTACAACCTGTATTTTCTAACATCACCAAGGTACCTGGGTATTTCACCAGTCCCTAAGCAACAGAGACAGCACAAGGCCAGAAAAAGAGAGAGGAACAAGATTTTGCACCAGACACTTCATAGTTACAAGAAAATGATTTTGTAGGCCCATTTTCAACCTATTGGACTAAAACAATTCCAACTAGTGCCAAAGTTCAAACTACTGTGTTTGATTCTCCCAGGAGCCTAAATCGTAACACTGTATCTGAAGGATGCTTCCCTCCATACCCTGTAGCTCAGAGAGAGAGTGCACAGAGTGTACCAGAAATAAACCTTTTTGCTTCTCCAGAAAACCAACAGCTCAGGACTTTCTCCATGAGACTCTCAAGGAAGTGGATTTGGGTTATAGACATAGTCTCTTTTCTCTGGGTAGGTCCGATTCTGTATGCTTTCTCTCCCTTTCCCCTCATACCCAGGGTACTGGAAAAGATTAGGGAGGAGAAGCCAAGGATTATTTTAATAGCATCCTTTTGCCCTAAGCAGCAGTGGTTTTCCCTCCCACTGAGGCTTTCCTGGGAGAACCCCCTGGTGCTGACCCAGCTCACACCTTCTGTCCCCGCCGGATGCGGAGAGGATGTTATGCATCCCAAATGGAGGACCTTGAGACTGACAAGGGTGGATGATCTAGGCATCATCTCCACCAGGCACATGTTTTCTGAGGACATATTACACATACTGAGGGAGGCCAGTAAACCTGTACCAGAAAATGATCTATAGCTAAATGGAAAAGGTTTTCCCTGTGGTGCCTGCACAGACTACATCAGCCAAACCAAGCACAATTGTCAGGTGGTCCTCAACTGTCAAATCTTTTCAAAGCAGGCTTACCTTATGCATCAAGCAAGGTACATGCTTCAGCCATATCTGCTTTTCTGCTGTTATATCCTTCTGTAAACTTGCAGCTACATATGAAGTAGTTCCTCAAGGGGGTCCTCCATTTAAACTCCCCCAAGTAAAGAGTTGGCCCCACCCTCGGACCTCAGCTTTGTATTAGAAAAATTAACTTTGCCACCCTTTAAAACAACTGCTTCTGCCCCTCCCCCCAATCAAGATGTTCTCATGGAAAAGACAGATCTCTGTATCATATGCAGGGAACCTTTCTTGGCTTTTCAGAAGTACAGGGTCACTTTACTCACTAACGCTACCTCCTTGCACAAAGTGATGGCTGAAATATGCTTAAATCAGGTATTGTATAGTGATGATTGGTATAGTGTCTTAATTTTTTTTTTCAGCTTGTTTTCACATTATTTGCATGTTTAATGCATACAATATGCTGGAGTCTCTGAGAGTAATGTATGGTGTTGCTTGCTATTTGTGTTTTTTAATATTAATTATGCTTTTGCTTTGTTTCTGATGGTTTGCGAGCCAGTGCTTGTTCTTTCATTCAGTTGACAGGGTCAGTTAAACGTATGTAAATTGCACGCGTGTGTGTGTGTGTATGTGTGTATGTGTGTGTGTGTGTGTGTGTGTGTATATATATATATATATATATATATATATATAAATATATAAATAATTGCAGTGGTGGTGCTGCGGTAGCATTGTTGCCTCACAGTAAGACATTATCCTGTTCGATTCTCAGCTAAAGTGTCTTCTGTGTGGAGACATGAGTAAATGGGCATACCTTGGTTGAAGGTTGTGCATCAGGGCTGGCAACTCGGTACGTAAAAATCTACTGCCAGTCATTAGCGGACTAGAGTTCTGCTGTGGCGACCCCTAACTGGGAAAAGCCAAAAGATACAACAAAGATCAAACATATATGTATATATATATATATATATATATATATATATATATATATATATATATAGGTACATTTACTGTGTATGTATGTTGTTACATGTATATAGGTACGTTTATAAACAAATGTTACCATGAACTAAAATATTTTACAAGTTACTTGTGCTGTGACCAGTGTTCTGAGATGCACTGATTTACTGCTGGCTTCCTGTGAATGAGCATTTGTATATTATGCTATCTGTAGGCCATTTCTAGATGTAGGAAATCTTTTGTTTGCATGGTCTGCTCTGTGATTGAGAGCAACAGTAGTGGTTTTAAGTACAGAATGACTTGAGAGTTGCCTGCTTAACTCAGTGGTGCAAGTATGGTGTGTGTATAATTGACTGCTGTTGAACATTAATTTGTTACATTGCTTATTGTTGTAAAAAAGTGTCTAAATGAATGCCCTAGCTTGAGAAAAGAGGCAGGTCTTGTTCATTATCCCTTCTGACTGGTTATTTTTTTTCTTGTAGCCTTTGCCGGCCACTTCAAGCAGCGAAAACTCCTGGAACCAGTATGAGCTCATTCAAGGTAAGGAAGAATTGGCTGCATGTGTACAGGAGGTGCTGTTAAGGGGGGACTTCACTGGCTAATCCATATCTGTTATCAGAGAAATGACCCTTAGGATAGATCTGAGTCCCTGTTTCTTTTCTAGAATGGCTGCATAGGTTCATAAGTTCATACTAGGCTATCTGCCCTAGGGCATTTATAAGCCTAGCCAGAATGTGTTTGGCTTTCGCCACCCATTTTAAATTTTATTTTGCTATGCCCTTTTTCAAGGTTAGTATACTGTGCCTCTGTCTAACAGTGACACAGAAGTGATACCCGGGGTAAACCTACGATCTCCCATCCACTCATCAAGATTCCTCTTGAAGAGAGTCAATGAGGGACTCTGCCTAACCTGGACTGGGATTTTATTCCAGAGTGAAGGGAGCCTCTGGGTTATGAATCTGTCCCTCCAGCATGTCCTATTTATTTCAGTGCTGAGGTTCAAGTCTCTCGAGCGCGTAGCTCGATGGCATTTGGATTTTCTGAGGTGCAGCATGTCCATTAATTCTGGGTTGGCATGGCTTTATACGTCAGGCACAGATCGCCTCTGAACAGGCGGTGAGCCACTGAGTAGAGCTGGAGTTTCTTTAACCGTGCAGCATATGGCATCTGTTTGAGCCCTTTGATCGTCTTGGTGAGGTACTTTTGGGGTCTTTCCAGTTGCTGCAGGTGTCTGGTAAGGTACATCCCAAAAGGGGCATTGTACTCAATTATGGGCCTGATGAGGGATGAGTAAAGTGGCACGATGATCTCCCCTGATCTAGATGTGAATCCCTTCATGATTAGGTGGGCTATATAAAATGTTTTTCTAACCACTTTGGCTACGTGGTTGTCAAATGAGAGATTGCTATCAACTTGGGTCCCTAATTATTTCTTCTGTACTTAATGGATTACCACCTATGTGGTAATTTGTGGGCACTTTGTTTTTGCCAAAGGGGATGACTATACACTTTTTGGCATTTAGCTTGAGGCCATGGCTCTGGCACCAGTTGTCTGTTTCTATGAGGCCCTTTTGGAGGATGCTTGTGTCGGCTGGAGAGTCGATTATGGCGCCCAGTTTGCAGTCATCTGCAAACTTGGTCAGCCACAGTCCTTCCGTGTTGGCCTGTACCTTCGAGAAATATATACCGAACAAGAGAGGTCCCAGGACTGAGCCTTGTGGGACACCACATGTAACTGGTTTGGAGTCTGACATGGCTCCAGCAATTCTAAACATGTGGGTTCTGTCCTTGAGCCAGTTTGCAATCCGTCTAGTGACATAGGGGTTTATATTTAAGCTGGTGAGCTTATCTATAATGCCCGAGTGGGGTATTGTTTCGAAGGCTTTTGCGAGGTCCAGGTAGGCTGTGTGGACCACCTTCCCCTCGTCAATGGCCTTGGTGACTGTTTCAAAGAAATCAACCAGGTTTAAGAGGCAGGATCTGCCCTTAACAAAGCCGAACTGGGTAGGATCCAGTGTCTGTAGGTCCCCAATATCTTTATTTATGAGGTCCATGATGATCCTTTCCATAGCTTTGCAGACCAAGCTACTCAGGCTTATGGGGCGATAGTTTCCAGGATCCGTTGAGGCACCACCTTTATGGAGAGGTACCACTGTTGCTGTACGCCACTCTTTGGGCACATATCCTGTAGTAAGGCTGAGATTGAACAGTAGTTTTATGTTTGGGTTTAGCTCTTCTTGGAGTTCATGTAGGACGCAGCCCGGGACACCGTCTGGTCCCATTGATGCTGTGTTTTTTGCTTTGGAGAGGGCGGCTCTTACCTGAGCATCTGAGATGTCAGGGGGGCAGCACTTTGCTGAGATAGATATTTGCCCTTTTGGTGGGGAGGGGGTGGAGAAGTTTGCCCTGAACCTGTCAGCTAGGATGTTGGCAATGTCTGTGGGTTCAGTGTATTTTTTGTCATTTTGGACTAATTCTGAGCATATCTGGGAATTCCCACCCAGGTTCCTAACATAACTAAAGAAAGCCTTGTGATTATCCTTAGTGTCCTGTGCAGTTTTTCTCTCAAAGCTGGCCTTAGACAATTTTATGAGTGCCCGTAGTTTTTTGCTAATACTGATCAGTGATGCCTTCCCTTTTTGGGATTTTGCTCTATCATTTAGTAGCTTCCTCCTTCTATTGTATAGTTTGTTTATGGCTGGGGTCCACCAGACAGGACGTCTGCCTTTGGAGGATTGGGTCTTGGTTTTATTTGGGATCGCATGATCCATGCATTCCAGAAGGTGTTCATAGAATATGTTTATAAAAGATTCTGTGGTCTGGGCCGTATTTTCCACAGGCCCGGGGGCTTTGAAGGATTCCACCTCAGTTTTGAGGAGTGTGAAATTTGCTTTAGAGAAGTTTTTCACTGTGGTTTTCTGGGCAGGGGGTGGGGTCGGGATGTGAATATCCAGTGAGATTAGTTTATGGTCTGATCTTACCAGTGAGGGATACACTTCTGGTCTGGAGCATAGAGTCCCCATGTTGGTGATGATCAGGTCCAGTATGTTTTCTCCTCTTGTGGGAGTGGTAACAAGTTGTTCCATAGCATTTGAGTTTATAAATTCTAGGAACCTTTGGGCTAGGTGTTGGAGCTAGAGTAATGCTCCCAGTCTATGTTTGGGTAGTTGAAGTCGCCCAATATAATGGTGTTTGGAGAAACCTTCATATTTTCCAGTGTTCTCAGGAAGGCCGAGTGGGGTTCCTGGGTTTGGGAGGGTGGTCTGTAGCAGGCTATAAACTGGAAGGCAGTTTTACCCACTGTTAGTTGCACATGGATAGTCTCTGATGCTTCGTGCTTTGCCACCAACCTGGAGGTGTGGGTATCTTTGATGAATATCGATACTCACCCTCCTTTTGTGGTTCAGTCCAAGTTTTGGGGCCGAAAAGCATGGTATGAGGTATAACCTGGTAGTGCTGGGGTGCTCTCGGGAGCCTTGTACCAGGTTTCTGTTACTGCACAGATATCGATATTCTCCATGCTAAGGAGAGTTTCGAGTGCGTGCATCTTGAGGTTTAGACTTCTGGCGTTGAGTAGGATTACTCTTAGTTTCTTATCCCTTGTGATACCTATGGAGGTGGGTTTGTCTTTTAAGCCTTGCCTAAAAAAGGCACTATGGGGCTAGCAAGAGCCTTTGCCAATATCCGAAAGCCCAGGGGTGACAGGTGCAAGCCGTCCCTAGCGAAGCATCGTGGCTTGTCGAGCATATCATCCCAAGCTGACAGGCTATTGGCTATGGAGTAGAAGCCATTGAAGGTTATTATTGTCTAGTACCAACAAACACCCTCGAGACGTGGAAAATCTATGTTCTCTCCTTCACTTAGTACTAACAAACAATATTTTTATTTTTGATGGCACACCATATAAACAACTAACAGGAGTTGCCATGGGTACATCTGTTGCAAATACTTTTGCGAATCTAGTATTGTTTCAATGGGAGAAGGAATATATTTTGAGTAACAAACATGCACTGAATATACATGTGAAAAGCTATGTTAGATTTGTAGATGATTGTTTTTTCATATGAGATGGTGCTGAGGAAGATCTTCTTTTGTTTGTCACATATATCAATAACACTACAAAATTTTTTAACTTTAAAATGTGTTCATCATCAAATGAGATTGTATTCTTAGATGTGAAAATGTATAAAAAGGATGAAGTAATACACACTATGGTACATAAAAAAGATGTGCATACAATAAGATATCTAGATAGTAATAGTATGCACCCCCCACATGTGTTTAAAAGCATAATTAAGTCACAATTAATCAGAATAAGTAGATTAACAGCAGAAGAGCAGGTATATTTGAATGAGACATCTATAATGAAAGCTGAATTTTTAAGAAGTGGATATTCCGAAATTATTATACAGAAAAATATTGATATGATAGCTGAGGGTAGGAAAACAAGCTACAAACCAATATTTTTAGAAGAGAATATAGATGCAAATCATGGTAATTTAATGCCTATTAAAAAGAAGGAAACAATATTAAGATATACAACAACCTTCTCAGGTTATTCTAATTAAATTAGTAACATAATACATAAAAATTGGCCTATACTTATGGCTATGCCAGAGTTAAGTGTTATAGTAGGATCCAGACCTAGTTTTGCTTACAGAAATAACCAATCTATGAAAAACATGTTGTGTTATAAGGATTTTGACATAAGGCACAATGTTGGTTACAGTAATAAAGGGACCTATAAATGTTATAACTGCACCTGCTGTGCTGATATTTTTGAAGGGGACAATATTTTTATACACCCCACAACACATAAGAAATTTTATTTTCATGTCAATGCAAATTGTAACACCACAAAAATTATCTACCTTGCCACTTGTGTGAATTGTCAAGCATTTTATGTAGGGAAGACTATACGGAGGTTGAAAGACCATATAATTTAACATAGGTCTGAAATAAACAGACAAATACAGACCAATGCCCTATATAAGCATATATATGAGTTCAATACACATACTTTTAGATTCAGATGTATAGATGCAATACAAGTGGGTATGAGGGGGGGCGATATAAATAACCTTGTAGAAACAAGAGAACTAGAGTGGATAATAAGACTACAGGCTGAAACTCCACCAGGATTAAATAACACTACTAGTATAAAACCAATACTAGTTAAACGCCAATTAAATAACTTATAAAATATTATTTAAGTAATACATTATGCACAACACACTGTTTGCATATATTCTCATGTTTTAAACATTTCCCTTTTAAAAAACTTTTTAAAATTCATTGGCTGGTTGATCATGTGATTTTAACTGTTCCTCTATTTAAATGATGTAAATTGTATATTGTGTAATGCTGATGAAGGGTTGAGAGCCCGAAAGCTTCATTAAAGTTCTGTGTTTCTGTGACAACTGTTGTTGCTAGAGTAATGCTCCCAGTCTTTGTTTGGGTAGTTGAAGTCGCCCAATATAATGGTGTTTGGAGAAACCTTCATATTTTCCAGTGTTCTCAGGAAGGCCGAGTGGGGTTCCTGGGTTTGGGAGGGTGGTCTGTAGCAGGCTATAAACTGGAAGGCAGTTTTACCCACTGTTAGTTGCACATGGATAGTCTCTGATGCTTCGTGCTTTGCCACCAACCTGGAGGTGTGGGTATCTTTGATGAATATCGATACTCACCCTCCTTTTGTGGTTCGGTCCAAGTTTTGGGGCCGAAAAGCATGGTATGAGGTATAACCTGGTAGTGCTGGGGTGCTCTCGGGAGCCTTGTACCAGGTTTCTGTTACTGCACAGATATTGATGTTCTCCATGCTAAGGAGAGTTTCGAGTGCGTGCATCTTGAGGTTTAGACTTCTGGCGTTGAGTAGGATTACTCTTAGTTTCTTATCCCTTGTGATACCTATGGAGGTGGGTTTGTCTTTTAAGCCTTGCCTAAAAAAGGCACTATGGGGGTAGCAAGAGCCTTTGCCAATATCCAAAGCCCAGGGTGACAGGTGCAAGCCGTCCCTAGCGAAGCATCGTGGCTTGTCGAGCATATCATCCCAAGCTGACAGGCATTGGATCCCCTTTGAATGACACCAGTACTTAAGCCAGTTGTTGAAATTGATCATCTTGTCTTCATATTGTGGCATCATTCTTGGTGAGGGTAAGATGCTACTCAAGGTCAGGGTCATACCGGCCTGGGCTACATGCTCAGAGAGCTCCTTTATGTCTCTTTTCATGTAGTCCAGGGAGGTACGTCTCAGGTCATTCACACCAGCATGGATAATGACAGAGTCATACTTGTACTTGCCTTGGAGTGACCTGAGTGCTTGTGTTATGTGGCGGATCCTAGGGCCCGACAGGCTCCTCACCGTGACCCTCTCCTTGTTCAGCCTGGTGAGCGGGACGTCAGTGTGCCTGACGATAGAGTCACCTATTACAAGTGTATCACGTGTGTTGTTTAGTCTTAAGGGCTGTGACTGTTCGGCACACTGGCTTTGTGAGATATGTGTTGAATGTGTTTTGTTTTGGGGTAGCGGTTGCTTGGGTGTCTGCTTTGGAGGTCTCTGCTGCTTAGGCAGATCTTTATTTAGAGCCTCCGAGTATGTTTTTGTGTGATTATGTGTTTGGTTTGCTGTCGTGGTAGGTCTATCTGAGACTGGAATTGTAGTGAGTGTGGTTTCCTTCTCCTCCTGACTGGTTATGCCAGTACTGAGTTGAGAGAGCTTAGCCTCCAGTTTGGCTATATGGTTGCATCTCTCACATGTGTTGGAATTTGTTGGGAGGAGGAGAGGGTTGTCTGTGTACATGAGGCAGTTGTAACATTGCCTCAAGATTCCCAGTTTCACCAGCTGGACCGGAGAGGAGATTGACAACTGACCTTTGGACATGCTAGAATAATATTGGGAATTCCTTAATAATTGAAAACAAGGGCCAGTGGGGAGTGATGGTGTAGTGCTTTTAATTTTTAGTGCTGACTTATATAATTGCTTTAGTGAGCAAGTGCCAGGTAACTTAAGTGCAATGTGTTACAGGTAACTTAAATGCAAAAACGACAAACAGTAACTTTCTTTCAAGTGAAACAAGGAAATAAGTACAGTAAGCAATGCAGATATCACTAGTGATCCACAGAAGCACTGAGAAGCTGCGTATTAGGTGGAATTAGCGTTCCAGGGAAATAACAAGCAAACAAACAACAAGCATATAAACAAAGCTAGATTCAGCAGGCCTGGATCTAGCTTATGCTACAGCAAACAAGGTGTACCAATTTCAGTAAGATACTTTTCCAATATTCAGGCACTTTAAACCTCTAACCAGAAATTCCCAGCTCAGAAGGGCAGAGTCCAGCCTCTTCTCCCACAAGACTGCAGACCACGAACCTTCTTAATGTAAAATAACTGGCTTGAAGCCCAAGTGCTTAAACCAGAACTAATACACTTTAAGAATAACAGACACTGGGCTCTCAATCAGCAGTTCCCAACTTAGAAGGATAAAAGCTACCTGTCCTGCCACCACAGGCATCATTTTGTAGCACATTCTAACTTGCCAGCTCCCTATTCTTATACAGAAGACTGGCTTGTAAGAAAAGATTAAGAAAGGCTCTCTGTAAGCCCTTCTGCATGCCAAGCACTCAGGGCACTTTGACATCTCTGCATTTGATGGTATTACTTCCAGGGAAAAAAGTAGCCTAGCCAGTGTGTATATTTGCTTCAAATAATGAAATGTGGTTAAATACCCTCCCCTCTTCCATCACCCAACTAGACTCCCTGAAGCCCTTTAAAACTGCATAAAAACCTACTTTTTATAAAATCTAAGCTGTACATATGAAGTACACTGTAAGCCCCCCTTAATCCTATAACTTATTTCTCCTTAGAATCCTTGCCTCCTAACACCTCTGATGTCAGTCTACCCCACTGACTGGAAATAATTTATTTCTTGTCCTTTACCATGTAGCCTACTTTAGTATGGTATAGTTTACCTGTGATTTTTCTGTATGCATATAAATTTGTATGCCATTTTGTTTGCGGTTTGCTTCTGTAATATTTTGCCTTTTTTAACTCCGGAGTCTTACTCCCCAAGTTTGTACTTTAACTGTATAATATGTTTGCTACTTGGTGTTTTGCTTCTGTAACTGTGGAGCTTTTCTCCCCAGGTCACCACTGAAGATTTTTTTTTTGCCCATTGAACTTTTCCGGACAACAAATGCCAATAAATAAATAAAATAAATAAATCTGTTATGATCAGAGTTTGGCATCTTTCTTTGTTATGCATTGGAGGTTTTATTCATTTCATGGTTGTTTTATGGTGCCTTCTCCATGGTTTATGCTCACTGGAGAATTTGAAATTAATGTGTTTTATTTATTTTCTTTTTTTCCCCCCACATAGTATTTTTTGTCCTGTGGGTTGTAGCATCTGAAACTATAAATTTATAATTCTGAATACTGTTCTAATTTAAGACCATTTTCCGTATTGTCCAGCTGGCTTCTCTTCAGCTTAGCAATTATTTGTAGTCTGAATGCATGGTTATTCTCTAATGGGGAAAATTTGTGTTATTGTTGTGCTTAATTTTCTGTTGATTTGTATACTTTTAACAACTAGGTTTAGACTGATGAAATATATATAAAGCAGATGAAATATATTTAAAGCAAAACCAATTATTTATTGAGGCAGGAGCTTAATCTGGACAGACTAAAAGTGTGAGGTTGGACCCTGTATAAGGGTGCCAGAAAAGCATATTAAACATTTGTACTGGTGTGATCATTTTCAGCAGGTACACTGCCTTACTTGCATTCTGGTAAGTAGTACACTGCTGTCCTCTGGCAGAACACTCAAGCTCGGAGTCCCTTCCACTGCCTGTCTGTGGATAAGATGGACCAATCACTTGGCAGCACAGGGACTGCCTTGCAGACCTACAGACAGGACCCTTCCAGTTTTCTAGTGCCATAGTAAGAGAATCTCTTGGAAGACTACTACTTTGGATCTCTTCAGCTGCAGAGCTCAGATAAGAAGCCCTTTGTTTTTTTTTATCCCTCTGCTTTTTCTCTGAATACTTGGCTAGTGTTTTCTACTGCTTGAACTGTGTTTTTCTGATGTTTTGAATGCACTCAGGGTTTTTTCTTTGACTAGCACCATAAGGCTTACACTGTCAACTATTATATGATTGCTAGTTTCTGGGTATTTTTAACCCTGAATGTGTTTTTATGGGCATCTGTGAATGTTTAACTGAGCTTCTGTACTAAACCCGTTTTTTTTTAAACACCTTTTATCACTTAAGACATAGGCAAACATTCATTAACAGAAAAGAAAACAAACCACTTTAACATTTTCCATTTAAATATAGTGTACATCACATATATTTTCTTTGCTACTATCATCAGTTTAACAATTACAAAAAATGCTGAATTCCTGCCTCCCCTTAAACTTCACTCCTCCCCCTGAACATTATTATGCCTGTATTATTCCTACAGTGTCCGTTTACTTGTATGCAATTTGCCCCTTCCTTTATCTAAACATCCCTTTTAAAGTTATTTTATTTGCTTTATATTATTCAGTACCTCAAATACAGTTGGTGTACACTTTGATTTCTGTTTTCTAGTAATTGCTTTTTTGGCAGGCAACAGCATTAAACTTAATAAGGCCTTATTATGTCTAGGTAATTCAAATTCTGTATCCCAGCTCAAAAAGAGTAATTTCCTTACTGACATCCATTTTCTCACCCAGTGCTTCTCAGAGGTACTTTGTAGGGAATTTTTTAAATCTGCCAACTCATTACACTCCCAAAACATATGTTCCCAATTACTTCTTTCTTCCTTCATCACACCTCCAACATTTGGAAGTCCTCTTGGGGTATAGCAGTGCCTATGCAAACACTTCCAAGCAAAGATTCTAAACCTTCTGGACTTGATTGCATACTTGGGAGCCATACGTATTTCTTCCCATTGTTTTCTTGTAAATTGCTTTTGCAGTCTTTCTTCCCAATCATTTCTAGCCTCCTCTGATTGATTCTTATAGTTATCATGCAGTATTTTATAAGCTCAACTAATTATCCCTTTTTTAACTGCTGCTTCTGTTCTAGATTCAACTAAAGCTCTTTCAGAGAAGGTCTTTCCCTTAAAACCCTCCTATCTCCTTTGTGTTTGCCTGTACTCTGAGATCAAGCCCTGTTAGCGAAGGCAAGCTCTAATCTGCGATCCGGATATCTTGTTGGCCTCATTCCAGTCTATTACCTTTCCTCCTTGATTTATTTACTCCCAATATCTTGGTTCCTTTGCCAGGTTTCTCCAGTAAATTCCAGTCCCCCCTTTTACCTACTTTATGTATCCCTACCTGAAGTCATCCCTGTTGACAAAGTCTCATTTCTCCTTTCTCTTATTGGCTTATTTTTTCGAATAGTTTCTACTACATTATGAATGTAATATTTTGTATAGTTGTTATTGTCCTTCATGATCTGCATCCAAAATCCCACTCCCTCTATATTTCTTGAACTTTCCTCTTGCTTCATTATCACTTTCCACATTGAATTATAACCACATGCATTTGTTATATATATGAGCCTTAACTGAGTGGCTGTAAAATATCCTTTCAAGTCAGGTAAACCTAAACCACCTTGCTGTGTTGGCAGTATCAGCTTATCCCAATTAATTCTTTCCCTCCCAGATAAATTCCTTCAATTCTTTATTATTGTCCTCAACTTCTCCTTAGGCTGATAAAACTATGCTTGACCCATATACAAGACTGAAGGGACTAAAACATTATCACTGTTTTTGTCTTAATATCCATGTCCATAAATAAGTTTCATCCTTATCTGCAATAGCAGAAGCCTTTTTAATCCGTAATCTTGAATACTTTATCTTATCATGTCCCCATAAATATTGGTATTGCTGAACCAATTCATGTGTGGGTACATAATTTACAGCAATAGCCTCTGATCTGATGTTGTCAGTCTTGATCTATTCTTGACCTGTGGGTTACGGTTCTAGTCCTCAGAGCCAGTCTGGCCATTATATACCTCTTGTCAGCCAAAAATCTCTCGAGCTGCAAATCCTCCCACAATGCTCCTCTCCACATTACCCCAGATCTCGTTTGCCATTCTTACAAGACGTGTCAGCCATCTGTCTTGTAGCAAAGTATATTTTTATTGTTATTATCCTTCTGTTCAACTCTTAATCCTTTATTTTTCTTACCATTGGTAAATTCTCCATACCATTGTTGGTAGCCTCTCTCTCTCTACTGTTAGTAGTCTGTCTACCATTGTTGGTAGATTTTCCCTTCTTTCCCCTAGGGAACTGAGTATCTATTTCAAACGTTCCTTTTTCTCTCTCTTTCTGCCTTTCCTGTCTGTTTGCCAAGGAATGCAGCAGAAAAACTGAAAAGCTCCACTATGGGATTTAAACAATGTGTAGAGTCCGGCAGGAAAACACCTAACTCAGATAACCATGAATCTTGTATTTACTGTATGGGTGTTTGCCATTTGAGTGTGGACTGTTCCATCTGCCAGGGTTTCAGTAATGGAACTGTGGCAGAGAGGAAGAACAAATTGATTCTCAAAGGGCTTTTTAAAGCCCCTTATGAAAAAGCCTTGTCCAAGGCCGACCAGTCATCTCCGGCCTCCGGATCAAAATCATCTAGCTCGGTCCAACATCTCCATCAGCACCGATTGTCAAAAAGCATAAACATGCGTCTGGGTTCATCTTTGGAACTAAAAGCTGACTCCTAGACTTTCTGAGCAGTCTAAATCTTTGGCACCGAAAGCTTTACCGGTGCCTTCTACACCGGCCACGACAACTATTTCAAGTTCCACTATCTTTGCTTCAATCTTGACCATGACTCCGATGTTGGTGCTGACTGTCACTCCTCCTATTTCTGTGCCCATTTCCCCAGTGCAGCAGATGGTGCCAAAATTACTGGTATCTACGGAACCCAGGTATACCTATTCCTCATTTGTGGACCTGTTCCATGTCCAGATCCCTAGTCCATTCCTGGACAGACCTGTGTCGCCTTCTGAGTTATCCACGTGCTTCGCCAGAAGTCTTTCTGAGGTCGATATTAGGTTGGTGAATCATATCTTGACAGCCCAGGATCTCCCGTCCACTTCTCAAGCCCCTCTCTCTTCTGGTGCAGAGGGTTTTTCTCCATCCACCCCTACTTATTCTCTTCCTCTAACCTCAGTGCAGGCCTTGGAGATCTGTACTTTGACGTCCCAGGTACCGATGGCTTCGGCGCCGACAACACTTCTGTCATTGGCTCTGGGTGTAGCTCTGGCTCCCTTGGTGCCTTTGGCATTGTCGGATCCCCAGGACCATGTCTGCCCTGTCAGGCCCCAGGGATTCGAGCTGGGTCCAAGTTTTTGTATAGGGCCGACCATGTCTCTTCTGGCTGCTTCGGCTGGAGATCTGTCCTCTGTTCCGATGTCAGGTGGGAATCTTGGGGCGGGGTGTGACCCCAGTTGCAAGTTTGTTGGTCTCTGTTCTGGGCTCCCATCCCTCCTCAGGTGGTCTTGCCTTGCAAGCTGTAGAGAGACTTAGCCACATATCGTCTCATGTGGCTCCTGTATTATTGAGTCTTCCCTTGGAACCCCAGGTATTTCAGTTCAGCCACCAACCTTTACCCCCAGGCAGTGCACACCACAGTTGCAAGACTTGCCTTCTAAAGGCACACCCTCTTCCGGGTTCTCCTCAGATGTTCCCACTGAGGAGCTCCTTTGGAAGAGATTGTGTAAGAGGAAACACCTTGATTCTCCTGAAGAATCCATCAAAGAGGACACAGATTTCGATGACAGGAGGGTTCCCCACAATCATCCCCTGGAGACATCTCCTTTGGAGACATTCTAGAGAATCTGAAACAGAGTGGTGATTGGAAGTCCAAAGACCCATCTTCGGAGGAATCTGTGTACTTGCAGGCCTTTGGTGTCACCCATCCACCTCCTGGGTGACCCCGCCTGCTGACGATTTAATTAAATTAATTGCTCAGCGGGCTTGGAAGGCTCCTGACGGATTCCGGCGTGTAGCTCGCGAGACATATGCCTGCGAGCTACATCGCCGAAACCAAACGGCTGCATCGGCACTTTGCCGTAGTGCAAAGTGCCTGAAAAGCACAGCCGCTGCAACGATACTCTATGGACGAGCAGCTGCAGCCGTACGGGCTGTGTAACGCATTCCTTCTTCCCGTGCAAGGAATGCATTTATTTAATTATTTATTTATTGTGTTGTCAGTCTGACATCACAATAAATAAATAATTAAATAAATGCATTCCTTGCACGGGAAGAAGGAATGCATTACACAGCCCGTACGGCTGCAGCTGCTCGTCCATAGAGTTTCGTTGCAGCGGCTGTGCTTTTCAGGCACTTTGCACTACGGCAAAGTGCCGATGCAGCCGTTTGGTTTCGGCGATGTAGCTCGCAGGCATATGTCTCGCGAGCTACATGCCGGAATCCCTCCTGACTCTGTGGAGCCATGGAGATCTGACAAAATCCTTACATCTCCAGAAGACCAACTGCATTGGGCTAAGGGCTTAGTAGTACATGCCATGGTGGTAGCGGCCCCAGTAAAAAAAAGAACTAGCTGAGGAAAGTTCTACCATCCATCCCCCAAGCCGGGGGTTCAGGGCAATGGACAGATTTGGGAAGTGGGTCTATGCATCATCGACCTATTCCATCAGGTCCTTAAACTTTCTGGCACTTCATTAGGCACCAAAGTTGATTTGGTCACGGAGATGTCAGATACCCTGGAGGGAACTGTCGCTGAGGGGGTCCAGCTAGCTACCCTGGAGTCTGTCTTAAAGTCGTCCATGAGGCTCATTGCGCACGCAGCCGAAGGGGCGACCCGGTCAGTAGCTTCAAGTGTTGCTGTTCGAAGATACGCTTGGATGCGCCTGCGCAAGTTTGTGGAAACATTCAAGTTTTCCTTCGTCAATGCCCCCTTTGATGGATCCTCTTTGTTTGGTCCCAAAGTGATGGAATCTCTGTCCAGGTGTGAAAAGGATGGAAAGACTTAGTCTGCTGTCGGCGTACATCTTTCCACTCCTTAAAGATCCTATTCCAGGTATCAAAGGAGTGCTAAGATGTGGTTCAAGAAATTCCAAAAGCCTTTCCAGGACACACATGGCTCAGATTCTCCTTGGGGCAGGGGGGTTATACTGAAAGACACTGTCCCAGAGGCAGGAGTGGTCCACAGGATCAGGGCTCCAGTGATTCATTCTCTGGTCACCCCTAAAAGCACTCCTGAAAGGGGCCCTGATTGCTTACTTATGGAAGCAGTCAGGGGAAGATTTTCCTTACACCCAAATGCCTGGTGATGCATTACCACCGGTGTCTGGGTTCTAAGGATCATTTCCAGAGGTTATCTAATCCCCTTCACCCAAAAACCCCAGTAAGACTCCCCAACGTTTTACCCAGTCAGAGAATTCAAGCAGCAATAGAAATACAAAAGCTGCTGGAAAAAAAGTCATCCAAGAAGTTCCACCAGACCAGTTAGGATCTGGTTTTTACTCAAGATTCTTTTTAGTGCCAAAAAAAAAGGCAGGGGACTGGAGACCAGTTTTGGATCTCAGTATTCTAAACAAGTTCATCCAACAAGTAAAATTCCGGATGGTCACGGTTTAGTCAATTCCGCCCTTAGAGCACAATCATCTTTCTCTATCGACTTTCAAGACGCGTATTACCACATAAAAGTGGACAAACACTCGAGAAAGTTTCTCTGCTTTTGGATGGGAGCCAGTCATTTCCAATTCAGAGTGCTGCCCTTTGGTCTCACGACAGCCACCAGGGTGTTCACCAACTGTATGGCAACAGTCACAGCACATTTGAGGCTGCACAGATGCAGAGTGTTTCCTTATTTAGATGACTGGCTCCTCACCACTCCCACCAGGCATCTATTTCTTCAGACTATGGACTATATTCTAGAACTCAATTAGGCATCACAGTAACTACTGCGAAAACTCAACTGACCCCTTCTCAGGAAATGGAGTTTATCGGAGCTGGTCTCAACACTGTTTTTTATATAACATCGCTCCCACTACACATGTTGCAGAAAATTCAGTCACAGGTCCTCTCTCCATCACTCAAACAAAATTCCTGCTTATCTAATTCTGATGGCATTGGGTTCCATGGCAGCAGCTATCACACTGGTCCCATTGACAAGATTTCATGTTAGACTTCTCCAGTGGTTAGTTGCGGATCAGTGGATTTTCTTAACCCATCCCTTGAATCATCCAATTTTCATTTCCAGTCAATGCAAGGATGACCTATTCTGGTGGATGCACACAGAGGTGCTTCCTCTAGGCTGCCCCTTTGTTCCCCTTATCCTAAGGCCATAGTGACCACGGATGCATCCCAGATAGGGTGGGGGGAGCATTATCTCATGAAGACAGTCCAAGGCACTTGGTCCCCCTCTGAGGTCTGTTTGCATATCAGTGTTCTAGAGCTAAAAGCAGTGCTTCTGGCATTGCAAGGGTTTCACTCTACCTTACCTCAAGGAATGATAGCTGTACAGTCAGACAACATGTCAGTAGTGTGGTACATAAACAAACGGAGGAACCAAGTCCTACCCTTTGTGTCGGAAGCCCTTCGAGTGTGGCAATGGGCTGTAACTTCCTACCACTTTCTGATAGCAATACATATCCTGGGGAGTTCAAACGTGATTGCAGACAAATTAAGCAGATGCATCCTCTTGCCTCATGAGTGGTCTCTGAACTCCAGAGTTGATAAGGAGATCTTTCTTCGCTGGGGCCAGCTTTGCTGCAGCCTATTTGCTTCACCCCCTGAACAACAAGTGCAGAAGCTACTTTGACCTGATTCCCCCTCAGGGGAAGTCCTCCAGGGGATGTTCTCAACGATTGGCCCCCGGGTCTCCTTTATGGCTTCCCTCCTTCCCTCTAATCCCTCTTTTTCTCAAGAAAGCAGCTTGTTTGAGAAGCAAAATTATCCTCATTGCTCCTTACTTGCCTCGACAGATATGGTTTCCCTTCTGCTGGCCTCATCTACTGCACTGCCCATGGACTCTGAATCCAGTTCAAGATCTCTTGTCCCACCTCCAGGGACTAGTGCACCCCAGTCTTCAGACTCTCAAGATGACTGCTTGGTTTCTCCAATTCCAGTAGTCTCCAGACATAAGGATACTCCTTCCCCTGTATGACCCATTTTGTTGGCATCCCATAAACCATCCACCAAGAATCTCTACCTTAGTAAATGGAAGACATTTTCTGTTTGGGCTTCTGACAATGGTCTGAACCTCTTTTCAGCGCCAGTAGAGAAAATTCTGGAGTTTCTAGCTGCCCACTTTAGTATAGGAACTTCTGCTTCTACTATTAAGGATACTTTGGCAGCAATCTCAAATTTCCATAATGGTATCGGCGACCAACCCTTAATTTCTCACAGACTTTGTAAGGTTTTTCTTAAGGGTACAATCCACTTGAAGGCCCCTTTTAATGACCCTCTTCCAGCATGGGACCTGACTTGTGTTACAGTCACTTTCTCATTTCCGTTTGAACCTGCAGCAAGTTGTGACTTAAAATTCCTTTCTCGAAAGACATCATTTCTAATAGCTGTCACTTCTGTGAGGCGAGTATCCGAATTACAGGCTTCAAGTTATAAAGCTCCTTATTTATTTTTCCATAGGGACAGAGTGTCACTCAGAACAAAAGCTACTTTCCTTCTTAAAGTGATATCAGAGAGCAGTATCAACTAGGCCATAGATTTGCCTGTATTCTTCCCAAATTTGTCAAATAAAAGCCAGTATTACCTGCACCTTCTGGACATACACAGGCAATTGCGGTTCTGTCTTGATAGAACTAAACAATTTAGACGATCAGATCAGTTATTATATCCTTTGCAAGTGCAACTTTGGGTAAACCTGAATCCAAGGTGACTCTGTCCAAGTGGTTAAACAACTGCATATCTTTCATTTACACAAAACCTAAGATGAAGCTCCCTATGCCAGTCAAGGCACATTCCACCAGGTCTATGGCGATGTCAACTGTTTTTCATTACAAAGCTTTCATGTCAGAAATTTGTACAACTGCAAAGTGGGATAGTCCCCATATCTTTATTACTCATTACAAATTGGATATGGTATCCAGGGGGAGAGCCTCCTTTGGTTCTGTGGTCCTCCGGAATATTCTTCCATAGGGCCACCCAGGATCTAAGGTAGCTGGGGACTTTATCCCACAGGTCAAGAACAGATGAAGGTTGTCAACATCAGCAAAGAAGTTATATCTTACCTGAACATCTATGTTGTCAGTTTTCATCTATTCTTGCGTCCCTCCTGCCTGCCCCCCTCTTTAGACTTCTGGTGGAGTGACATCCTGTCCTGGGTTCTTATAGTTAGGGAATACCTTGTGCAAAGTTTCTGACTTATATTTTACAAAGTCTTCTTCTGTCTGATTGCAGACTTGATCTGAGGGAATGTGGAGAGGGGCATTGTGGGTAGACTTGCAGCTTGAGAGATTTTTGGCTGACGCGAGCTGTATAACGGCCGGATGGGTTCCGTGGATCAGAACCGTAACCCACAGATCAAGAATAGATGAAGATTGACAACACAAATGGAATGTCATGGTAAGGCACAACTTCTTTTCTTGTCTTCATTAATTTTATATCCCAGAAAGACTTGAAACTGTCTCTAAATGTTCCACAACATTGAGTTGTCCTTTTCTGGATTTATCGGGTACAAAACAGTATCATCTGCAGAAAAAGACATCTTTTCTTGATTATCATACCAGTTATATCCTTGTGTTTTTGAGTTCTAGTTCTTAGTTTTTTTTTCCTAGTGGCTCTAAATATAAGGCAAATAAAGGGGAAAGAGGACACCTCTGCCTGGTTCCTTTGTTCAAACACAGTGTATCTGAGAGGAACCTTCCCACTTTATTACCTCCAGTCCTTCATACCACCTTGTAATTAACCTTGTTGTATCAGGGCATCAAGACCCATCAACAACAGGTATTTTCTTACATTCTGCTTCCCCCTTGATCATGGTTTTCTGTTAATGTCAAATGTTTCACTCCCCTTGACAAAACCACACTGATCCATATCTATCAATTTTGGCAACACCTTTGCCATTCTTTTAGCTAGTATAGACATAAACACTTTATAATCATGGTTTAAAATTGAAATGGGTGTATAAAAAGTTGGGTCTGAAGGGTCTTTGCCATCTTTAGATAACACAGCCCACCACAACTTTCTTCCAAGATGTTGGTGCTTCCTCTCCTTTTAAAATACTGTTAAACAAAATCTTATAGATCTTTATCACTTTTTTCCTCCTTTTTCCAAACTTCCACTGGAATACAGTGTGTTCCTGGCGACTTTCCTGAAAACTGATTATATGTCACTCTTTTTTTTCTCATCACCTCCTATCTTAACTGTTAGTTGTTGAGCCTAGTCTACCTGTAACCTTGGCATAATTAAGTCTTCCACAAATATTTCCATTTGTGCGCGGTCTTGATTTCCACATTTATTATCTGCTTTATACAGATTTTCATAAAATTTTAATCTCTCTCAAATCTCTACAGGATCCCTGGTTATTTTTCTTGTTGTAGGTTTCCTAAGTTTGATGACAACCCATTCAACATTCTGATGTGTAAGCCATTGTGCTAAAAGTTTTTGTGCTGTCGAGTTCTTATCAGAAATAGTTGCTGAACTGCAGTCTTTCTAACCTCATCCATATTATCCAGATACGCTCTTTTTTCTCTTTAGCACTCTGCATTTGCTCCTCCTTTTGTTCTATGAAATTTGCCTTATTCTGCAATACTTTTACCTTTGTCAGCCCATCTAAGTAATTTCTATTACTTCTTAACCATATCTCTTTCTCTTTTATTTCGATCTTATTTTTAAACTCCATTTTCCTTTTATCCCAGTCACTAGCTATAACTTATGAAGATATTTCTCTTTCCTATTAACTGTCAAATCTTTTCCACTACTCCTTCCTTAAATTCCTCAGTTTTTTTAACAGGTAGGTGGGAAAGTAGCAGTGTCTTACTTTTTACTTAAAGGAAAACTCCACCCTAGAACTAAAAAAAAAAAATCTTTTTTTTCTTTTTATTTCATCTATTATTTCCTGACCCATTTTAACACTCTTAAGTGCTTTATTTGTAATTGTAGCCTGTTTTCTGCAACATGGCTACCAGTGGGACTTGATGTATCAACATGATCTCGTTCTTCCTTAACCCTTTCTCTTTCCGATAATGCATTTCAAGTCTGCTTTGTGTGACTCATGCCAGAGGAGGTAACTGAATTCCCATGCCACTGATATATGGGATTTGTGTGAGTCAGTGTCATCTTGAAAGGACTGCTTTTATGTCTCTGATCAAACTCATTTATGTTTGTCTCCGAGCTTGTTTCCAGGCAAAGTAGGTGCTGGTTTCCACCAGAAAGAAAGAGTTATGCAAACCTGAAATACATTATAGGAAAGAGAAAGGAGTGAGGAAGAACAAGATCATGTTGATACATCAAGCCCCATTGGTAGCCATGTTGTGGAAAACAGGCTAAAATTACAAATAAAGCACTTAGAGTGATTTTGAGGTGTTAAAATAGGTCAGGAAACAAAGATAGAATGAAAAAAAAAAGATTTTTTTTTAGTTCTAGGGTGGAGTTTTCCTTCAATTGCCTCCATTCTATCTTAGTTTTTTATGGGTGCATGATCAGAAATAGTTAGTGGATTTACTACGGCCATTTTAGTACATTTCCTCTCATTACCTCGTGTTTCCAGAGCTGTAAGTGTATTGCATCAGTTTTTTTGTTTTGTGTTGATTAAAAGCTTAATTTCAAAGTTTTGACAGAAAAAATAGCTGATTTTGCAGTTTTTTTTCCTTTGGGGGTTATGCTTATTTGAGGTCATTTAGCACAATTACAGAACTTTCTGAATACTTTTGTCAAGGTCCCCAAGTTTACAATGCTCACCCTGCAGACAATACTTCATCATTTGCTGTATCACTACTTCATGGTGACCTTGGACTTGAATGAGGCATAATCATATCTCATAAAAACTACCAAACTTGTAAAAAAAAAAAGAAAATGAAACAACAATAAAACCGTCACATAAATGTATTAACAAAAATCCAGTTTAATAGACCTTAGCGCTTTGGCTTCACATACAGCCTTCAAGGAGATGTTCTTCATTCCACATTGCTGCAGTCCTAACTATTGGGTAGTCCGCTGTCCAGTCAGCCCGAATACCAAAGTATATGGCTGACGTCGGTCAGGGCGCATTAGACTGACGTCAGTACGTCAGGGTACTAATGCGCATGACCGACGTCATATCCTCAGTCTTTTTTGCCGCATGGTCCGATGCAGAAGCAATTTTGCGAGTGCAGGTTGGCGTTCTGAAAGTTTCTGAAGTCAGAGTTTCAGACCGAATCAAAGTTGGCTAAGTACCCGTTGGGAATATTTTGGTTTTTCTTGCCTCAGTATTTAACCGGATGTCAGAAAAAGTGAATAACTGTATTTCTTGTGGGAAACAGATACCTCATAGGGATTACCATACTTTGTGTATACCTTGTTTAGGGCCTGAGCACGGCGTTGTTGGATGCCGCTCTTGTGCTAGATTTAACAAACGCACTATTAAGAGAAGGTTAGACTGTGCCAGGTTAGTGTTTGGGAAGCGTTGTAATTATAAAATGCCGTCGGATGCTCCGACGCCGGCTTCGGCTAAAAAACGCAAAGATAAAGCAGCAAAGCCTAGGGTGGAGGAACCGACAGTCCCAGACGTCGGTTCTTTGGAAGGCTCAGTGGAGCCGGAGGTTTTGCCAGGTGTCTCTTTGGAGTCTCAGGAAGAGACTTTACTGTTACAGGATGTATCCTCTCAGGAAGTAGGCCAGGCTGAGGGGGCTTCTCAGGTGGCTGTTCTTCCCTCTCTTCCTAAGGTGGTTAGAGCCTCTCCTTCAGTTTCCAAGGCTTCTTTGAGGGGCAGGCCAAGTTTAGCTTCTGTGGGGGTTTCTCCTACTACTTCAGGATCTTTGCCTAAGAAACATATGCTTAAAATGGCAGAGGATTTGATTACTATGATTAGGGGTTCTATGCCCCCTCCTGATAAGAGGCCTAGGGTGGAACCTGAGTTTGAGAGTTTTGAGCAATGCTCGGAGGCTTCGGAGTCTTCGGCTGAAGACTTGCAGGAGTACCCTCCTTATTCTGATTCTGATGAGGATGATTCTACTCCTTCTGCTTCTCCTCTTGAGGATTTTTCATTTTCAGAGACTCTGCATTCCATGAGGGAGCATTTTAAATGGGAAGGTCAAGATTTCTCTGATTCCAGGAAAAGGCTTAGGGAATTCTTGTTTTTACCCCAGCATAGGCCTTTAGCTATACCTCCTGTTTTGAATGTGGTGGAAGATGTGTTTGCAGAGGCTTCCCTGAATCTTGATTCTTTGCCTCCTGCCCCAGTTAAACCGGATAGGTATTATAGGGTGCCTGAAGCTCATAAGTATCTTTTTAAGAGTCCTAGGGCAGACCCAGAAATTGTCTCTCAGGGGCCTAAAGGTGTGAAGGCCTCAGTTGTTAAAAATCCTGTCCCTCCTGATAAAGAGGCAAGGGCTTTGGATAGATGGGGAAAGAAAGTGTATACTTCTTCCACTTTAGCCATGAGGGCGTTGAATTGTCAGTTTCACATGTTAAAATATCAGAATTATCTTCTTTCACTGTTGAAATCTAAGGTGGATGCTCTGGCTGAAGGTATTGAGTGTAAAGAGTTGCAGGATTTAGTTCATGTGTCTGAACAGGTAGGTAAGCATTCCTTGCAGTGTGGTTTTGATGCTGTGCAGGCCTCCTCCAGGGTGGCTGCCACTGGTTCTGTTCTTCGTAGGCACGCCTGGCTGAGAGATCAGAATTTAGCTGTGCATGTTAAGACAAGGATTTTGGATGCTCCTTTACAGTCTGATGTGTTGTTTGGTTCGCCTGTGGAAGCAGTTTTGAAGAAAATGGAGGACAAGGCTAAGTCTATGCAAACTGTTAAAGATTTTTTGCAGGTGCAGCCTCCGAAGTTTAGTAGAAATTGGCCTACTAAGGGATGGACTTATCCTGCTTATGATTCCCAGTCTAGGGGTAGGTCTAGACGTGGTAGGGGCAGAGCTCAGGGTTCTTTTAGGCCTAGGACAGGAGTTCCCCTGCTCAGACTTCTGGTGAGGGCAGGGGTCAGTCCTTTCGTAAGCAGACCCAATGACCTACCTTTTCAGCTGCCAGTACATTCTCGCCTGGCAGCACCTTTGGGAGGAAGGCTGTCTCTTTTCAAAGAAAATTGGGATTTAATTACCCAAGACAGATGGGTTCTGGATATTATTCACCACGGTTACAGGTTTTATTTCCATACCTTGCCTCCTTTCAAAGGCATGCCAGACGTTCCTCCTCTTCAAAGGACAGAGGCTCACAAGCAAATTTCTCTGTTGCTCCAAATAGGGGCCATTCAGTCAGTTCCTGTGCCGGAAAGGGGCCTAGGATTTTATTCTCGCCTGTTCCTAGTACCAAAGAAGGGGAACACGTGGAGACCAATTCTGGATTTATCTATCCTCAACACTTATCTGGACATTCCCAAGTTCAAAATGTTGACGTTACAACAGCTTTTACCTCTGCTGGGCAAAGATCACTGGATGGTAACTTTAGATCTCAAGGAAGCTTACCTTCATGTGCCAATCAGACTAAGTTGCAGGAAGTATCTGCGTTTTCGAGCTGGAAATTCTCATTATCAGTTCTCTGCATTGCCCTTTGGCTTATCTACTGCCCAGAGTATTCACAAAGGTTCTGGCTCCAGTGATAGCTTACTTCAGGCTAAAAGGAATCCAAATCTATCCTTACTTGGACGACTGCCTGATTCTGGCTCAAGAAAAGAAGATCTTCTACAGCATCTGGAATATGTCATAGCAGTGCTAAGATGCCTAGGGTATTCTGTGAACGAAATAAAGTCCAGTCTAGTACCCTCTCAAGACATGTGCTTTCTGGGTGTGAGACTGAATACAGCAGCCCAGATGGCCTTTTAACCCCGGACAAACAAAAGAATCTTTCCAGTTACTTCCATCATCTATCTCTTCAGTCCGGGCTGACTGCAAGGACAGTCCTTCAAGCCTTAGGGTTCATGGCATCTTGTATTCTGGTGCTTCCCAATGCCAAACTGCATATGAGGAAGCTACAATGGTATCTCAAAAATCTGTGGACACAGCACTGCCAGGATTTGGACACTGTCATTCAAATAATACCTTGCATTCAAAAGGAATTTTTGTGGTGGGCTCAGGAATGTCACCTAAACAAGGGACTCTCTGTGACCCGGCCAGAGGCAAGTCAGATTCTAACGACAGATGCCTCAGATGTTGCTTGGGGAGCTCATCTAAATGGAAAGTGGATACAAGACAAGTGGCCTGCCAGACTACAGCATCTACATATCAACATGAAAGAGATGTTAGCAGTTCAGTTTGCATTAATTGCTTTCAAGGAGTTACTTCTTCCAGGGCAGGTGTTGATTCTAACAGACAACACAACTGTCATGTGGTACATCAACAAACAAGGGGGAACACATTCTTACCCATTGTGCAGACAAGCAATGATTTTATGGGAGACTGCGCTCAGTCTGCAACTAACTCTTCAGGCAAGGTTTCTGCCGGGAGCACAGAACTCCTTAGCAGATGTATTAAGCAGACAAATCATGGATCCCCACGAGTGGAAACTGGATCTTCATGTATTTCAAAAATTGACAGTGTCATGGGGAACTCCAGACATAGATCTGTTCGCTTCTCCACTAAACTACCAGCTGCCAAAGTTTTGCACGAAAGGATTTCATCACACAGCTTGGAAAGTGGATGCTCTTTCTTTCAGTTGGAAAAATCTTCATGTGTATGCCTTTCCACCTCTGCCTCTTCTTCCAAAGGTGCTTCTAAAGGTCGGACAAGACAAGCCAAGGATGATTTTAATAGCTCCAGATTGGCCTCGGCAGCACTGGTACCCATTACTGAGGAGTCTGGTAAGGAAGCCTCCATGGCCTTTACCCTTGATTCCACACCTGTTGTCTCAGAGGACGGTCATCTGCTCAATGTCAAGCTTCACTCTCTACATCTAACAGCCTGGCATATTCTGTTTTGAAAGATAGCAGGTCTCAGCTTCCTCAACAAGTTTTAAATGTGATTATGGAAGCCAGAAGACCTAGTACAAGGAAAGTGTACGCAGAAAAATGGAAGAGATTTTTGTTTTGGAGTGCAGCAAACAATTTGGAGATTACTGAGCCAAATTTGAGTGTGGCTCTTCAATATCTTACTGAGTTACTGGACAAAGGTTTGTCTTTCTCTTCCATTAAGATTCATGCTGCAGCAATTTCAGCTCACTATGATTGTGACCCACCATTGTTTTCGCATCCTTTGTTCAAGCAATTTCTTAGAGGGGCAAAGAATATAAGACCCCCACGTAGAGCTCCTACTCCTGCTTGGGATCTCAATTTTGTGTTGGAGAAACTTACTCTACAACCTTTTGAGCCTGCGGCTACTGCTGAATTGAAATACTTGTCATGGAAGACTGCTTTTTTGTTGGCCATTACTTCTGCAAGAAGGGTTTCTGAGTTGCAGGCCCTTATGGCAGTGAGGCCTTTTTTGATTTTTCATAAGGATAGGGTATCTTTACGCACTAATCCTTCCTTTATGCCCAAGGTGGTTTCTAGTGTGGCTTTAAACCAAACTATTCATTTGCCTACCTTTTATGCAGATCCCCAAAATAAAGGGGAAAAGATTTTGCACACTTTAGATGTACACAGGCTATTGCGTTATTATTTGAGCAGGACTAAGGATTTTAGGCAGTCTCAGCAGTTGTTTGTTTCTTTTGCTTTGACTTCAAAGGGCAAGCCTGTGTCAAAACAAACTATTTCTAGGTGGATTGGGTGTTGCATTACATTTTGTTATTCCCATCATGGCAAGGAGATTCCAGCTGGGATTAGGCCTCATTCCACTAGGGCTACTGCCACTTCCACAGCATTTCTAAGGGGTGGCAACTAAGGATATTTTGGAGGCAGCTACTTGGAGTTCAGTGCATACTTTCTCTAAGCATTATCACCTTCCTCTCTACTCTAAGTCTAGGGCTGGTTTTGCCACAGCTATTTTGCAAGGCATGTTGTCAGTTCCTGCTTCCTTATGATTTGCCAGCCTCCCTTACCTCTGCTTTGGGATTCTACCCAATAGTTAGGACTGCAGCAATGTGGAATGAAGAACATAGTACAGTTTTGTACCTACCATAAATGTAGATGTTCGAGGATCCACATTGCTGCAGTCCAATTTACCCTCCCTCCTTCCCCTCTGTGTTTAGGGGTGGTTGTGTAGGTGAGGTTATATTCTGCTAATTGTGTATATATTGTATATATATTTTTGGTGCAGGTATTTTGGGAGTTTTTGGCCTTATCTTTTCAGGGTCTTCTGACATCTGGGGCAAGAAAAGACTGAGGATATGACGTCGGTCATGCGCATTAGTACCCTGACGTACTGACGTCATTCTAATGCGCCCTGACCGACGTCAGCCATATACTTTGGTATTCGGGCCGACTGGACAGCGGACTACCCAATAGTTAGGACTGCAGCAATGTGGATCCTCGAACATCTACATTTATGGTAGGTACAAAACTGTACTTTTTATATAATCATATCTCCATTGCTCATTGATTCAGGAGATATCTGAGAATTGTTCTTTCTGGTTCACAGTTTTAGTTCTCTCCATTGCCCTTCTGGCTATCACTGCTTCTTAAGTGTTTAGCAAAGTTTTGCTCCTGCAGTGGTTCATTGCTGGATTCTTGGCATTCGCATCTTTCCTTGCTTGGATGACTTGCTGATCCATGCAGTGTCTGCTTCCAGGTGTTTGGAATCACTACAGAAGGTTTTGACCTTACTCACCAAACTAAGGTTCAAGTTCAACCTTTGGAAGTCGCACTTGCTACCCTCATCTTCCTGCGGAGCTTAAGTGAAATGAACAAAAGAATGTCTCTTTTTCCCAAAGACAGGATCTTGTCCTACTAGATGATGTTTCAGTAATTCTCCAGGAGGAACGTCACCTTGGCAAGACATTTCCTAAAAATTCTAGGACTGGTGGTGTCCATGATTTTCATGGTACCACTGGCCCACCTCCACATGAAGGAAATTCAGTGCTATGCATGAAATTGTTGGAAACCAGCACCTACTTTGCCTGGAATCCCAGTTGCCATTGCTGACCTTCATCAGATGAAAATTACATTGGTGAGAGCACAGTTGAGTATCAGTCGAAGATTACCTTTCTTCCTACCTCTTGTGATGTTATTTGTCCAGACAGATTCGTCCGACTTGCTTGGGGAGCTGTGTCTTTTGGCATGCCAGTGCAAGCCACTTGGAGGCCCAAGTATGCATGGAAGCAGATAAGTATCAATAAATGTGAGCAGTGATCCAAGCCTTGAAAGTCCTTCACCACTTATGGATGCTAGGTCCTCTTCTTGTGGTTATGGACAACACCACAGTAGTGTGGTGCATCTACAAATAAGGGAGTACAAGGTCATACCTTCTGTGCCATTTGGCAGTGATGGCCTAGAAGATGGCATTGTGACAACCCACCACTGAGTGCCAGTAATTAAGGAGCCTCAATCTTCACCACTGGTGGGGGACGTTCAGTGAGAGGTTAACAGGTACACACACAGTATTTCAGTTGTAGCTCTCTGCATCAAATGCAATTTCCCTTAAGAGCACTCAGAGACCACAGTCAGTCCAGAGCTGTTTTCTTCCTGTTATTAAAGATCCCCAGTAAGACTCCCCACTGGCACAGCTTTAGTGTTGAGAGATCAGTTGAGCTACCAAGCCAAGACTTCCAGCACCCTCTCTGTCCAACCAGTGCTTTGTGTCCCTGTCCAAGTAGCTGACACATACACACTGAGGTTTGATTTAAACACACACACACACACACACACACACACACACACACACACACACACACACACACCTGGGCAAGGCTGGCACAGGTTTACTAGCTATGCCCCCTTCTGCCCAAACATTAAGGTAGTTTTCACTGCCACCACTCACTCCTGTTAGCTACCTTAAGGCCCTTAAAGGGTGTCCAGTCTTACTGTGTAATATTCTTATTAACACAAATGGTAATTTAACCAAGAGCAAGGCTATTAGGAGTGACCCACACAGTGTCACGAAATAAAATATGCAAGTACTCTCAAAACTTGAATATCTCTACACAGATCAACCACAATGAACGGTTTAAATATATTTAATAAATAATAAAAGAATATATATTCACAGTGACAGAGTTCAAAACTGCATGAAATATTTAAAGTAACATTGCAGTACAGGCTCACACAAGTAAAGGAAAACAAAATCTAAACTAAACTTCACAATATTCCTTACTGTATTTAAGATAATTATACTGTTCCCTAGTAACTTAATATTAGAGCAAGTCAGATGTGGTGAATGGTTCTTATTGTTAGGTCCAAGACAGAATGCACGTGTCCCTAAGAGACTTCCCAAAATAATATCTTAAAATATTATTTCTGGGATAGCTTGCAGAATGACATTTCTGGTCATGTGATTTGTAGTTTCCAGGCAACCCCCCCCCCCCACTGCTAAAGCTGGCAGTATTAACATTTACCTGTAAAAATACTCCTCCAATGGCTTTTGCTCAGACCTTTGGTAGATGATGGAAGTCATAAAACAGTTAAGTTACTTCATGCTTCCAAAGTAGCAATTAGTTTACCCCAAAAATAATACAGAAAGCTTCCTAGTACAGAGTTTGTGTCTCAAGCTGCATTGAAAACTTGAAAGATAGCCTCTTTATGGCGTAGCCTATTAAGTGATTTAGTTTCAGATATTTTTCTGAAGTTTACTGGACTGAGGTTAACCCACTGTATTCCAGTTTCCACTGTTAAAATACAGTGGCTATAAAAAGTTTACACATCCCTGTTAAAATGCCAGGTTTTTGTGATATAAAAAAATGAGACCACAATAAATCTTTTCAAAACGTTTCCCACCATTAATGTGACCTATAACGTGTACAATTCAATTGAAAAACAAATCTGTTAGGGGAAAAATACAAAAAATAAAAAAGTACAATACGCTGCTTCCATAAGTGTGCACACCCTTAAACTAATACTTTGTTGTGTGTGCACACCCTTAAACTAATACTTTTTGAAGCACCTTTTGATTTAATTACAGCATTCAATCTTTTTTACAAGTCTATTGGCATGGCACATCTTTACTTGGCAATGTTTGTCCACTATTCCTTGCAAAAGCACTCCAAATCTGTCAGATTGCAAGGGCACCTTTTGTGCACAGCCATCTTCAGGTCATCCCACAGATTTTCTATTGGATTCAAGGTCTGGGCCATTCCAAAACTTTAATTTTCTTCTGGTGAAGCCATTCTTTTGTTGATTTGGATGTATGCCTGTGGTCATTGTCATGTTGAAAGGTGAAATTCCTCTTCATCTTCAGCTTTCTAGCAGATACCTGAAGGTTTTGGGCCAAATGTGACTTGTATTTGGAATTTTTCATAATTCCCTCCATCTTGACTAAAGTCGCAGTTCCAGCTAAAGAAGAGCAACCAGAAAGCATGACACTGCCACCACCATGTGTCACAGTGGGGATGGTGTTCTTTTGGTGATGCGAAGTGTTGTTTTCACATCAAACTTACTGGCCAAAAAGTTCAACCTTAGTTTCATCAGACATTAACACATTTTCCCCATGTGCTTTTGGGAGACATGATGTATTGTTTTGCAAATTTTAGCCATGCCTGGATGTTTTTCTTTGTAAGAAAAGGCTTCCCTCTTGCAACCCTATCCATAGTCTAGACATATGGAGAATACGGGAGACTGTTGTCACATGTAGTACACAACCAGTACTTGCCAGAAATTCCTGCAGCTCCTTCAGTGTTGCTGTAGGTATCTTGGCAGCCTCCCTGACCAGTTTTTGTCTTGTCTGTTCATCAGTTTTGGTGGGACGTCCAGTTATTTGCAGTGTCACCATTGTCCCATATTTTCTCCACTTTTCGATCACTCTCTTCACTATGTTCCATGGTATATCCAGTGGTGTGGAAATTACCCTTCTCCTGACTCATACCTTTCAACAATGAGATCCCTTTGATGCTTTGTAAGCTCTCTGCAAGCCATGGCTTTTGCTATAGCAGGCAGCTGAATAAATGTCAGGAAAATCCTACTAGGACAGCTGAACTTTATTTGGGGTTAATCAGAGTTTCTTTAATTGATGGCAGGTGTGTACCCAAGAAGACTGAATGCTGTAATTAAATCAAAAGGTGCTTCAACAAAGTATTAGTTTAAAGGTGTGCACGCACACCAAAGTATTAGTTTAAGGGTGTGCACACTTATGCAGCCAGCGTATTGTACGTTTTTTCTTTATATTTTTTCATTTAACATACTTGTTTTTCAATTGAATTGTACATGTTATTGGTCACATTAATGGTGGGAAAAGTTTTGAAATTATTTATTGTAGACTCATTTTTTTATATCACAAAAACCTTGCATATTAACAGGGGTGTGTGAACTTTTTATATCCACTGTATATACATTTCAACAGCTAAAATAGTGCATGTACATTTCTGTTTTCTTCTAGTAGGCACACTGTGGATACATCTTAAACAAACCACTTTACATATGCCTTTTCAACACAACATATGTATGGAACAGTTTGACGTACACATGACATGCAGTTCTAACACATTTGTAACACAAGCATCTTGTATAAATTGTTTTGATATTCACAAATGACATATGATCATCATCTTTCGGCTTTTCCCATTAGGGGTCGCCACAGCGGATTATCTCTTTCCATTTCTTCCTATCCTCTGCATCTTGCTCAGTCACACCAACCGCCTGCATGTCCTCTCTCACCACGTCCATAAACCTTATATTAGGCCTTCCTCTTTTCCTCTTACCTGGCAGCTCCATCCTTAGCATCTTTTTTCCAATTAAAGAAGAATTAATCCACGACCATGGAAGAAGGAAGCAGTTCTCGATTACAAACTAAAATAGTTTTAATGACAAAGTTCTCTGATTAAAGGTGGCACAAATCACAAAATCACACAAGCGCTTTCGCTCAGGCAGTCCTGAGCTTTATCAAGTATTACAAAAATTCTATGTTCCAGTGTTCCATATATATCCTGGTAGTTATGGTCTTAATTGGAAAAACTTGTTATTAAAGTGCTTCAGTGAATTAAAGGTATAAACTAAGAATTAATTTCATTGAACATCAACTATCAAAAATAAAACATGTATATATATAAGTATATGAATCCAGTTTTAAACACAAGACTTCACTAATAAGAATTTAAAAATGAGGAGTTAAAAATTCAAATTAAACTTTAAAATTCAATGACACTTATATTGAGTGTGCTGGGTAACTCACAAATAATTATATATTATTGGAGGAAACTATGATATTAAGTTGAATTAATTAATAATAGACATTGTTCGGTGACATAGATATAAATTTAGTGGTAGAGATGGTGAGGAATTAAAAATACAAAACAATAATTACCCATGTGGTTTGGTTTAGTATATGGATATATTGTTATGTTAAGAAATTTCAGCAACAAAGCTATAACCTAGCTCTTCTTAGCTTCAAAACTGGTTTGATGCTGATCGTCCCATTGAGGCCAGGCGGTTTCCCTGCATCCAATCTCAACTGCCATTGTAGTTCACGATAACCTAGGGTAGATTCCCATTCACCACCCCTTGCATCTGGTTCAACTTGTTCAAGAACTAGAAACTGAATTTTGAGCTCTGGGCAAGAGAGGGAATGTTTGAAAAAAGCATTCGTCTCTTTCTTTTTAGCCATGTCGTAAAGGTGTTCATAGATTCGTTTTCTTAATTCCCTCTCAGTTTTACCCACATAGAAGCTTTGACAGGTAGTGCATACACCCAAGTAAACCACCCCTCTAGTGCCACACGTGTAAAAGCCTGTTGGATGTACTCTATAATTTCTTGATGGAATGTAGGGAGAAGTTTCTTTCAATATGGCATGGCATTGTGCACAAGTGCCACATTTAAATGTGCCCAACCTGGGTTGTTTGACTCTCTTCTTAGTTTCTTGCTTTTTTTCAAATATTTCTTTCAAGTTGGCCCCTCTTTTTCAGACAAAACTAAGTTTGGATGGTATGTAGTCCTTTAGTTCTTCAAAAAGGGCCAGGACTGGCCAATGATGCAAGATGTTTTTTTCCATTTCTTGAGAATTAGATGAATAGGTATATGCAAAACTGTTTGTGTGGGAAACTTCTGTATTTGAAGGAATATTGGGCGGGGGTTCCAGTCCTCTTCCTAGTATCGGTGTGTATAGAGAGTGTCTTGAGGAATTTACTTCTGCAGCTAAGGTTGTAAATAATTCCAGGGGGTAACCTCTTTCCAAGAACAAAGTTTGTAAGAACTCCACTTCCGATTCAAAGTCATTCTGTGTGCTACATATTCTACTTGCTCTAATGAGCTGTCCCTTCATAATTCCTCTTTTTTGATATAAGGGATGTGCACTCTCGAAGTGTAGAAAAGAATTGGAAAAAGTAGATTTGCGGTGTAGTCTGGAGTGAAAAGTTTTTTGAGTGTAGTCCTTATACAAGGTGACATCTAAATAATGAAGTTCATGTAAATCGGCAGTATATGTAAATTGCAGGAAGTTCGTGGTTGAATTAATGTAACTGAAAAATCGAGACAAATCTTCCTCTGAGCCAGTCCATAGGATACAGATGTCATCCAAATAGCGTCTGTAGAAAAGGATGTACTGTTCCCAAGGTGGTATAAGGACAAAAGTATGCTCCCACATATGTAATACTACATTCGCATAGAAGGACGCACAGGGTGCTCCCATGGCTACACCCTTACGCTTTCGAAACAATTCTCCATTGAAGAAAATGAAATTGTTGGACAGGACGATTTCCATCAATTCAGTAAGTAGGTTGGACATTTTGTTAGTGAGGGTGGTTTTTTGACCAAGAAATTCAGCAAACCATTCCAACCCTTCTTTGTGCGGGATACTGGAGAAAAGATCCTTGATGTCCACAGTGACCATCAGGATGTCTGGTGAAAAACATGAGGTGGGAATGTCACGCAAAAAATGCCAGGAATCTTTGCAAACATGGGTAAGTAAAGGTGTGTATTCTTTAGTCATGAAATCAATAAATTTTCCCAGGGGTTCAGTCACCCCTCCTGCCCCTGATACAATCGGTCTGAATTTGAGAGGGTGGATCCCTTTATGAGTTTTCAGTATCCCAAAGATGACCGGTATTCTAGGCTTCTCCACATGAAGGTAGTTGAATGCCTTTTCATTAATGGCCTGCTGCAATAGGAGGTCATTAAGATAGTAGTTAATCTCTGCGAGGGCGATGTTAACCTCATTTCGCGAAACCATCTCGTATTGTTCATCGTCTTGTAACATAGTATGGATGTACGCTTCATAATCCCCATAAAACATGAGGACAATTCCTCCACCCTTATCAGGTTTCATAATCCTGATTTTCTCTTCTTGAAGATGTTTTATGAGGTTAATTTCTTGGTCTGAAAGATTAGGATGGGACAAGGTTTCTTTATTTTTAGATAGTTTCCTGAAATCATTCTCCACCAATTTCTCAAAGAAGAGGATTATCGGATGAAGTGGAGGATTAAAGAGGCTAGTGCGGGTTAGGCCCATCTCATGCGTTTTCAGGCCTTTGAAAATTAAGTTTAAGTTCAGACCTCTAGTAAACAGTTTCAGCTCTACCAAGGCTTGTGTTCGGTTCATAGGTTTAGATGGTACAAACTGCAACCCTCGTGTGAATACGTCAAAGGCGCATTCATCTAGGACCACGTCTGTATAATTGTAAATAACAAAATTGTTTTTCCTTAAGATGGTGCAATTCCCCTCTGTGTTATCAAGGTTATGAGTGTCTAAATCAAAGATGGAAATACATTCTGTGGGATGTTCCTCTATAGGTCTAGAGACCCCAGAGGAGTGGGGGGCAATCAATGACCAGTGTTCCAAGTCCTCGGTGCTTGCTTGTGTCCCCAAACCCCGGTCTGGCCGGGGTTCCGTTGAAAATCCTGGTTGCTGTTGCCCTTCCTGCCTTTCTTCCAATTTTTTCCAATTAAGCCATCATCCCTCCTCAGCACATGTCCAAACCAACGTAATCTCGTCTCTCTTGCTTTGTCTCCAAACTAACATGAGCTGACCCTCTAATATACTGATTCCTAATCCTATCCATCCTAGTCACACCGAGTTTAAATCTTAACATCTTTAACTCTGCCACATCCAGCTCTGACTCCTGCCTTTTTGTCAATGCCACTGTCTCCAACCCATATAACATAGCTAGTCTCACTACTGTCTTGTTGACCTTCCCTTTCACTCTTACTGGTACCCGTCTGTCACAAATCACTCCTGACACTCTTCTCCACCTATTCCACCCTGCCTATACTCTCTTACACATTCACCATTACTCTGAACTGTTGATCCCAAGTACTTAAACTCGTCCACCTTTACCAACTCTACTTCCTGCATCCTTACCATTCCTCTACCCTCCCTCTCATTTACACACACATATATTCTGTCTTAGCCCTGCTGACTTTTATTCCTGTGCTCTCTAGAACATATCTCCACCTCTCCAGAGTCTCCTCAACCTGATTCCTACTCTTATTACAGATCACGATGTCATCTGCAAACATCATAGTCCACGGGGCCTCCTGCCTGATCTCATCTGTCAACCTGTCCATCACCACTGCAAAACTCTCTCTTTGTAACCCTTCCCAGCTCCCCTTCCACGGGGAGTCTGGAATCCTCTCACAGCAATGCCTCACTGTCAGCCTGTGTACTACTACTCACCTCTGCCTTTACAGTCACTCTGTCCAAGGGAACATCAGTACCCACCAGCAGCTATGGCTCACCTTCAGTCTCACTGCTGCAGGGTATCTCCCTCTCTGAAGTAACCACCTCGCCAGTCCTGACTTCAAGTATGCAGTCTGCATCCCCGCCGAGGTTACCAGACCCACACGGCTGTCTCCAAATCTGACTGCATGCTACATGCATGCCCACAAGGTACTGCATTATCAAAGTCATTCCCTATCAGGACATCTGCAGGGATATCCTCAAACACAACTTTTTGCTTGCTTTCTTTTCCACCCTCCCATTCAAGGTGAATCCTAGCCAAAGGTATTTGGAATTGGGTCCCTCCTAAAGCTCTGACTGTAGTAGACTGCCCAGGCAAGTAGTGCTCCTCTTTAACCATTGCAGGCTTCACAGTGGTTAGCTCAGAGGCTGTCTCTCTCTTAGCAGTGGTCTGTTTCCCATCTACTAAGATAGGATATAACCTCTTGTGGAAGTTTGGTACCCTTGTTGTCTCCAGGCAACTTGCCACTGGCATTCTGTTAGTCCCAGTTACTGTCTCCCCTACCTTTTGTTCCCCACCTTGCCTCCGTGGACATCTGTATGCTACATAGCCAAACTGGTTACATTTATGCACCTGAACTAGTGGCTTCCCCTGTTACTAACAGACTCTGTTAGGGCAGTTTAGGCTGTCCACCATGGGTTCCCTTATACCCATGTGCAGCACTAGGTATCCCTTTCCTGTTCAGTGATTCCCTGCTTGCTAGGTATAGGTCTCCTTTTTCCCCAACTCATCTGCAATGTTGCATTCTCTGTCTGCCAACCAGATTATCATGTCCTCAAGCAAAGTGTTATGGGCTTGTTCCCTCACCAAAAGGTCTGCCAGTCCTTCAAAAGTGGTGACCTGACACCCACTCACCCACCAATGAAAATAAGTGCTTAGCTCAGCAATATAATCACACACACTTTCATCTGCCTTGCGTCTGTGCTCACAAAACTTTTGTTCTGTAAACTTCAGGTGTTTACGTAAAACACTCTAATAAACAATTTTTAACTGTATTATAATTTAAGCAATCAGTATCGGACAATTTAGAAACACCCGTTAGAGGTTTACCATGGAGTAAGCGGGCCAGGAACTGTACCCAGTCCCCTTGGTCAACATTATACTGTTTGCATACTCTTACAAACATTTGAGTAAAACTATCAAAATTGTCACCCTTTTGGTGTTGAGGAAAAGGTTTACTGACCTTTATTGCTCCTATGGTATAGTTTCTCCCTTCCTCATTACCTCCATGATCTTGGCAAAAAGTCAGAATCTCCTTTTCATGTTTCCTCTGCCTCTCTTTTTCTTCAGCTTCCAGACATCTCAGTCTCTCTGCTGATTCTAATTCCATTTGTTTCTCCTGCTGCAGTCTCTCTGCTGGTTCTGGTTCCAAATGTTTGGCCTCCAGTTCAAGTCTCTCCAACTGCAGATGGATTTTTATGCCCTCTGAGGAAAACGTGACCTGTACATTTTCTGAGAGCTGTACATCCTTAAGGCCAGTCTGGCTGTCTTCCTATTTGCTGGTCTGTGATGCAGCTGTGACTAAGGCTGCAGTCATTTCCACTTTAGTCAGGTTGGCATGCACCGGTCCTTTGGCTTGGCACATCTCAGCCAACTGGCTTATTGTCTGCTTGCCGTAATCGTCTGCTGACATCCTTGCCTGCTCTCCCTGATTGACTAAGGTAACAAAAAGTAAATAAAACTATTGTGATGTGAAACTCTGAATGTCTACCATGTGGCTGCTTGAGAGTACAAACACCTTCTTTAGTGACCACTGTTTACAGGCTGCAGGAGTTCAATATCCACACCACTGCCCACCAGTAGTCAGTATGTGATGACCCACCACTGGCAACAGTGGGGGACGTTCACTGAGAGGTTAACAGGTGTACACACAGTATTTCCAGATGCAGCTCTCTGCATCAAGTGCAGTTTCCCTTGAGAGCACACAGAGACCACAGTCAGTCCAGGGCTGGCTTTTCCCTCTTCCTGCAGATCCCCAATATGACTCCTCACTGGCACAGCTATAGAGATGAGATCTCTGCTGAGTGACCAAGCCAAGACCTCCAGCACCCTCTCTGTCCAACCAGATGTTCTTCGTGTTTCACTGTTGCAGTCTTCACATTTGGAGTAATCTGCTTGCAGTAGCCCTCAGTCGGACTGATTATCAAAGTCTTGGGTCCTGCGTCAGTTGCTGTCTCATCTTCCATGACGTCAGATAGTCAGGGGTATAAAGCATTGCAGCCGACACCATTACATTAGTCTTTTTTGCTGTGCGGTGCCTGAAGCAGAAGCAGTTTGTAAGTGCTAGTCGGCCGACTCCTGAAATTTTTGTTTTTGAGTTTCAGAACCGAGGTCTTCAACTAAGCTAAGTACCCCATTGGGGAAACTTTTTCTTGCTCTAAACTGTTGTCAGTAAAAGTCAGTAATTGTATTTCTTGTGGAAAGCAAATACCTCATAAAGATTTTCATTCGTAGTGTATTCCTTGCCTAGGCCCTGACCACAACGTACCTCGTTGTCTGTTTTGTGCCTTATTTAAACAACAAACTATTCGTCGTCTGTATATTTACACTTCTAAATATACTCAGTTCAATTACCCAGATATGGCATCAGTAAGCCACCCGACTGCCGATTTTCCAAAAAAAACCGCAAAGATAAAGACAGAGACAGACTGCATAGGGCCAAAGCTGCCGACAATGCTTCTCCTAAGCTAGTCGCCAGTTCAACGGTACTCACTGAGGTGCTTTTGCAGCCCCTGATACCTGCTACTTCAGATTCACAGGCCTCTACTGAGACCCATTCGTAGTCCGGTATACTGCGAGATGCTTCAACTGTGGAACCTGCAGATGTCTCTACCATGGACGGGTCCGGAGCCGCTGTGCAGGCACCGGCTTCTGAGGGTGTATTCAGGCCTACTGACTTGCATATTAAACCAATGCCATCTTCTTCTTCTTCAAGGCCTAAAACTCAATCCATGCCTAGAAAACTGACACCCAGACTGCATGGTCAGGCCTCTATGCCTAAAAAACAAATGATAAGAATGGCTGAAGACTTTATTACTTTAATCAAGGTAAGCCAACCTTCCCGCTTTAAGAGACCGAGGACTGAGTTTGCTCATGATTCTTCTGATCAGTATTCTGAAATTTCTGTTTCCTCTGATGAACAGGATTTACCCTTATCTACCTTTGAGGATTCTGATGCAGAGGACTCTATCCCCTCTGCTTCCCCTCCAGCGGATTTCTCTTTTGGTGAAACCTTGCATACTGTTGGGGAGCATTTTCGTTGGGAAAGCCAGGATTACTCTGACTCTAAAAAGAGGCTTAGAGATTTCTTACTCCTGCCTCAACACAGACCTTTAGCTGTCCCCCTGTACTGGACATTGTTGATGATGCCTTTTCAGAATCTAGCTTGGCCTCTGACTCTTTACCTCCTGCTCCCAGAAAACCAGATGGATATTACAGGGTTCCTGACTCTCGCAAGTTCCTCTTTAAAAATCCTACTGTGGATCCCGAGACCATTTCACAGGGACCCAAGGGCATTAAGGTTACTACTGCCAAAAATCCTACCCCCTCTGATAGAGACTCCAGGGCGCTGGATAGATGGGGTAAGAAGGTATACATTTTTGCAACCTTAGCCATTAGGGCCTTAAACTACCAGTTTCATATGTTAAAGTATCAGCAGCATATTATTGGATTGCTTAAACAGAAAATTATGTTGATTCCTGACTGTACTGAATATAAAGATTTACAGGATTTAATGCATTCTGCTGAACAAGTTGGAAAACATACTTTGCAATGTGGTTTTGCTTCACTAGAGGCATCTTGCCCAGGCTGCTGTCACTGGGTCTGTACTTAGAAGGCATGCTTTGCTTAAGGAGCAATCTTTGCCAAATCATGTTAAAGCTAAATTGCTGGATGCTCCCTTAAACCAGGACCACCTGTTTGGCAACAAAGCAGAAGAAGTACTTAAAAAGATGGAGGAAAAAGCTAAATCTATGCAAACTGTTAAAGATTTCCTGCAAGTACAGCCTCCCAGATTTAGTAGGCATTGGCCCTCTAAAAATTGGTCCTTTCCTGCCTCTTCCAGGCCTTCTCAGTCCAAACCCAGAACCAGCAGAACACCCAGGCTTCAGTCCCAAGGTACGCACAGGACTAAGCAGTGGGGGGGCTCCTACTTCCAAAGCAGGGAGTAATAAGACTCCCTCCTATGGTAAACTGTCTCAATGACAACTTAAAAACTTCCAAGCCCTGCACAACTGACTGCTTTTTTAGGGGGAAATATTGCCCTGCAGTCAAAATATTGGGAACTCATTACCCAGGACAAATGGGTTTTGAATATAGTTTCCCAAGGATACAGATTCCATTTCCACACCTTACCAACCGCAAAAGGTTGGCCAGATCTACCCCCAAATCAGTGGGCAGAGGCTCAAAAGCAAGTTGTCTCTCTCTCAAGTATCAGGGCTATGCAAACTGTCCCAGTAGAGGAAAGAGTACAAGGTTTCTACTCGAGACTTTTCCTGGTGCCCAGAAAAGACAACTCCTGGTGTCCTGTCCTGGGCATCTCTATCCTAAGCACATTTTTGGTGATCCCAAAATTCAAGATGCTAACTCTTTACCAGTTGCTTTCTATGCTAGGCAAGGATGTCTGGTTGGTAACACTGGATTTAAAGGAAGCCTACCTGCACATCCCAATAAGGGAATCTTGCAGAAGATACCTATGCTTCAAAGCAGACTACATGCACTATCAGTTCTCTGCACTGCCCTTTGGCTTATCTACTGCACTCAGGGTATTCACAAAGTGCCTAGCTCCAGTCATTGCATTTTGCAGGCAAAGAAATATTCAATTATACCCATACCTGGACGATTGTCTAATTCAGGCAGAAAGCCAGGACATACTATTGAATCATCTGGCGTTCGTACACAAATTGCAAACTTCTCTGGGGTACACCGTAAACGAAAATAAATCACATCTTGTACCCTGCCAACAAATTGTATTCCTGGGAGCAAGCTTGAACACAACTTCCCAGATGGCTTTCCTCATGCCAGAGGAACAAGTTCATTTGACAGCCTACTTCAAACTTCTGGCCACAAAGACCCAGCTATCTACAAGGAAAATACTGCAAGCCTTGGGGTTCATGGCCTCCTGCATTCTCCTAATTCCATATGCAAGACTGCATATGAGGAAACTACAATGGTATCTAAAAAGCCTATGGTGTCAACATTCTCAGGCTCTAGAAGCAATGATTCCTATCATACCTTGCCTACAGATCGAGTTCCTTTGGTGGGCAGAAGGCTGCCAACAAAACAAGGGACTACCTTTCACTCTACCCCCTGCCACCCAAACCCTAACAGATGCATCAGACTATGCATGGGGGGCTCACTTGGCGGGGAAGTGCATTCAGGGCAAATGGAACCCAAGTCAAATGCACCTGCATATCAGTCAAAAAGAAATGTTAGCTGTACAGAATGCTCTGACAGTCTTCAAGGACCACATTCTTCCAGGACAATTAATGGTAAAGACGGACAACAACACTGTTATGTGGTACATAAACAAGCGGGGGGGAACCCACTCATACCGTCTCTGCAGACTAGCCATGGCTCTGTGGGACACAGCCTTATAGGTTCATAGGTAGGTACTAGGCTATCGGCCCAAGGGCCTACGTAAGCCTAGCCAACAAGGTTCCCTGGCTTACGCCACTCCAAAAAAGTTATTTTCCTGTGCCACTGTCAGCAGAGACACAGAAGTGATCCCCGGAGTGTATTTCCTATTTCCCATCCACTCATCAAGATTTTTCTTGAAGAGTGCTAATGAAGAACTTTGCTTGACATAGATGGGTAGCCTGTTCCAGAGTATGGGAAGTCTCTGAGACAGGAATCCATCCCTCCAGCATGTCCTGTTTATTGTGGTGACAAGGTTTAGGTCCCTAGAGTGTGTAGCTCTGAGGGATTGGGATTTCTTTAGCTACCAAGTGAACCTACAGGCTCATTTCCTGCCAGGAAAGCTAAATACACTGGCAAACTACCTTAGCAGAAATCTCATGGACCCACACGAGTAGAAAGTGGAGCCAAAGATATGCAACATGTTGAGAAACGTATGGGGGAGCCCGGAGATAGACCTGTTTGCCTCCCCTCAGAACTACCAGTTGGAGAAATTGTGCAGAAGACCTCCCCACAAACAAGCTTGGAAGGTGGATGCCCTGTCCTTCACCTATAAAAACCTATCAGTTTATGCCTTTCCTCTCCAAGGTACTACTAATGATCAAACAGGACAAACCAAGGACGATACTAATTGCACCAGACTGGCCACGCCAACACTGGTGTACCCCCTCTTGCGCAGTGTGTCACTGCTGGTATCATGGCACCTGCCTCAGACCCCTACCCTGCTGTCCCAGCAAGAGGGCCAGATTCTGCACCCTCAGCTTCAAACCCTGAACCTGGCAGCCTGGCTAATTACCTGATCTCTCTGTTACCATCCCTCAGTAAGCAAGTGTTAGATGTCATTCTGGAAGCAAGGAGGCTTAGTACTAGAAAATCTTATGCTGAAAAATGGAAACGATTCTGTTCCTGGAACCAAACTTAGGGGGTGGGCACAGCAGCGCCCAATTTACCTCAGTTTCTTCAATACTTAACTGAGATGCTTCACAAGGGCCTTTCCTTTTCCTCCACCAAAATTCATGCCTCAGCCATTTCAGCTCATTACAACACAGAACCACCGCTCTTCTCTCATCCATTGCTGAAGCAGTTCCTCAGAGGGGCCAGAAACTTAAGACCACCCAGGTGAGCCCCAACTCCAGCCTGAGACCTTAACTTTCTATTGGAAAAACTCACTCTACCTCCTTTTGAGCCAGCTGCAAATGCAGAGTTGAAATTCCTTTCTTGGAAAACAACCTTTCTTTTAGCAATCAGTTCAGCAAGAAGGGTGTCTAAATTACAGGCCCTTATGGCAGTGGAGTCTTTCATCATCTTTCATGTGGACAAGGGTGTCCATCAGGACCAATCCCTCCTTCATGTCCAAGGCTGTATCCAGTGTGGCTCCTAATCAGTCCATTCATTTGTCAACCTTCTTTTCTAATCCACAGAACAAAGGGGAATGTTTACTGCACTCCTTAGATATGCACAGACAACTTAGATTTTACTTGGACAGGACCAAACCTCTCAGGAAATCTGAACAGCTGCTGGTTACATTTGCTGCAGAGGCAGAGGGGAAGGCCATTTCAAAGCAAACCATTTCTAAATGGATAGGCCATTGCATTAATTTCTACTATAAGCACCATGGAAAACCACATTCAACCAGGCTGCATCTACCTCTACGGCCTTTCTCAGAGGTGTCCCTACCAAGGGCATCCTAGATGCTGCTACCTGGAGTTCTGTACATACCTTCACCAAGCATTACAATTTGCCAATTTTCTGTAAGTCCAGAGCTGGCTTTGCCACTGCAGTCTTGCAAGGCCTTATAGCTGGTCCTAATTATATATAATTTCCTCCTCCCATCCTTAGCTTTGGGAATCTACCCAAAAGTGATGACTGCAACAGTGAAACATGAAGAACATAGTACAGTTGTGTACACTTACCATAAATGTAGATTTTTAAGTGTATTCACTGTTGCAGTCCTGGTTACCCTCCCTCCAGCCCCCTGACTTCTTTTGGCTATACCTCTATTCTTGTTTACTATGCTTAAAGCTTTTTGGTTTATTTGCTTTTTTGTTGGAGGTGTAACCTTCTATATATAATTGCTTCCCATTATGGGGGCACCTGACATCTGAGGCAAGAAAAACTGATGTAATAGAGTCGGCTGCATGCTTTATACCCTTGACTACCTGACGTCATGGAAGATGAGACAGTAACCGACGCAGGACCCAAGGCTTTGATAATCAGGCCGACTGAGGACTACTGCAAGCAGATAACCCCAAATGTGATGACTGCAACAGTGAATACACTCAACATCTACATTTATGGTAAGTGTACACAACTGTACTTTCTTCATGTCCCTGACAAGTAGGTGACACAAACACTGAGGTTTTATTTACACGCACACACCCGCGCACACACACACCTGGTAAAGGCTGGCACAGGTTTACTAGCTGTGCCTACTTCTGGCCAGACTGTAAGGTAGTTTTCACTGCCACCAGTCACTCCTGCCAGCTACCTTAAGGCCCTTAACAAAGGGTGTCCAATCTTACTGTGTAATATTAATATTAACACAAATAGTAGTTTAACCAAGAGCAAGTCTATTAGGAGTGACCCACGCAGTGTCACCAAATAGCTATGCAAGTACTTTCAAAACTTAAAATATGTCTACACAGATCATCCACAATGAAACGTTTAAATATATTTAATAATAAATAAAAGAACAAGACAATTCTAAATATATATTCACAGTGACAGAGTTCAAAATCACATGAAATATTTAAAATAACATTGCCGTACAGGCTCACACAAATAAAGAAAAACAAAATCAAAACTAAGCTTTGCTATGTCGTGACTGTATCTAAGAGAATTATGTTATTCCGTCGTAACTTACTATTAAAGCAAGGCAGATGTGAATAGTTCTTCTTGTTGTCAGGTTCAAGATCGAATCCAGAATGCATTGTCTCACTAAGAGACTTCTCATAATAATATCTAAAATATTACTGCTGGAATAGCTTGCAGAATGACAGTGTTTCTGGTCATCTGATTTCTAGTTCCCAGGCAAACCCCATGTTGCTGAAGCTACCAGTATTTAGTGTCTACCTGTAAAAATATTCATAGAAGGGCTTTTGCACAGGAGGTGAGTAAATAATGGGCACTGAGGATGTCATCTGACCTCCATAAGATCTTCATTCAGAATAGACCTTTTAGAAGAAATATGTACCTTGTGACATGGAACTTTCACTAGCTAGCTCATTAGTATTTGAAGCAGTATACCTTGTAAACAACATCCCTATGTTTTAGTTTAGGATGAGGTTCACAGAGTAGCTGAGCACTAATTCCAAGAGGGCTCATTGCATAAAACAGCGTCAGTGTAAATAGTACAAATATGCCAAACTGAAAGCCACATAAATGACGAAAATGAGCAGAGCTGTATCTGCATAATAAAGAAACAATGATGTTGCAGCTTTCATGGTCTTAATGTGCATGATGCCATGACAGTCTTCCTTCTATATCCAAAGCAGTATTCATTCCTATTTATAGTGCTGCAGCAGGTAATGACAACTGGCAAAACAAAGCAACAGGTAAAGCAGTATAGCAGAATACAGCAGCCAACAGGGACACCAGTATGGCTGTTTTAAACCATAGTGGCCACCCTGTTTCACTTAAAATGGATGAAAAAAGATTAGGTGGGAAAGTATATAAGGTGATTGCAGCAAAAAGGAGGAAGAACACAAGGGTAACCAAATGGAGCAGATGGTAGGAGTGAAGGGAAGTATGTTTTTGTCAGGATCTAGTCCCTTATTGTTATTAAAAGAGAAAGGCAGGTAGGCAGGGGGAGGTATTGAAGGATGATTTTGGAGTAGGATTGTGGAAGAAAGGCAGTAGCAGGTGTGGACAAATATGGAACCGCATACACAGACATCAGGTATGATGTACATACATAAGATGGAGTGGGCATAGATGGACAACTGCAGACAGAATGTAGAGAACTAGTTATGAGGAGAGCTAGACAATAGTTAAAGTATGTGGAAAGACACAGAAGAAATGGGTAACACCAGAAAGTGGGTAGGGTGGTCTGCTGGCATGGTTGACTGCTTAGCTGGCAAGACACCCAGGCATCACATCCTGATGGTTAATGTCATGGATCAGCTTTTCCACTGGAGATCTAAGAACTAGATTCCACTGATTGAATGACTTTCGTTTTGCTCCAGAAGGTGCTGCATGTTCTTGATATGGGGTGTCCAGTTGTCTGCACAGTTTAGCAGCCACCAGCCTCCATACCTGCTGCTTAATTGCTACAGGTGGCCGCATCCCAAATTGTCCTCTATCAACAGAGAAACCTTCACCCCTCCCCCTCCTGAGAGATGGACATGGAGGGCAGCAGGGGCTCCCTCCTGGTTTCCTTTAGCAGAGGAGCGGTCATCACCCCTCCTGAGAGGCAGATGCAAATGCAGCATCAGCTGCAGCATACAGTTCATATTGAAATGAACACAGCCGTAACTATTTCTGTCTCCACTGGACCTGCATATGGGGGGTGACAGTGGGGAAAAATGTAAGACACACATATATGACAAGAACACCAGTTGAGTGTGTTAACCGGAGTGCTGTGCAGCATATGCGCACCTTGCTGTCTGGAGAGTTGCCACTTCTGTTTTCTGTGTTAGTTAGCCTTGCTCAAATAACCCTCCTCAACAAAACAAATGAAGCATTATTAAGCTGAGGGAAGCAGCAGTTATGACAGAAGGGTATAACTGGTTCATAGGTGTGTACTAGGCTAATGGCCCTGGAGCCTTTACAAGCCTAGCCCATAGGATTACCCTGGCATCATGCCACCCAACCTTAGTTCCCAGTGCCTCTGTCAAGTAGGGCCACTGGAGTGAGCCCCGAGGTTGATTTTCTATTTCCCATCCACTCATCAAGATTTCTCTTGAAGACTGCCAGTGACGCGCTCTGCTTGGCATGTATGGGAAGTCTATTCCATAGCTTGGGCAGTCTCTGGTTTATGAACCTGTCCCTCCATCTTGTTCTGTTGATTGTGGTAATGAGGTTGAGGTCTCTGGATTGTGTAGTGTGGAGGGATTGGGATTTCTTTAGATGTAGCATTTCTAACGGAGCTGGATCAGACATGGCTTTCTAAGTTAAGCAGAGATCGCCTCTAAGTAGGCCTTATGAGACAGAGAATAGTTGAAGTTTTTTGAGTCTGTCCATATAGGACAAGTGTTTAAGGGCCAAGATCCTCTTTGTGAGGTGTTTTTGCAGCCTCTCCAGTTGTTGTAAGTGTCTAGTGAGGTACATGCCAAATGGGGCATTGTACTCGATGATTGGGGTAATGAGGGAAGAGTAGAGAGAAACAATGATTTCTTTCTTCCTGGATGCAAAACCCTTAGTAATGAGATGTGCCACATAGAAGGACTTTCTGACCACAGTGGCAGTGTGGTGCTAAAAAGAGAGGTTGCTGTCAACCTGTGTTCCCAGATCTCTTATGACGCCTTCTGTGTTCAGTGGACTACCATCGATGTGGTAAATCATGTGAACTGGGTTTTTCCCAAAGGGGGTGACAGCAGATTTTTTGGCATTGAGTTTAAGGCCATGGTTCTGACACCAGTCATTGGTCTGTGAGGCCTTTCTGTAGGATGTCAGCATCACTTGGGGAGTTAATTATGGCTTCCAACTTGCAATCGTCTGCAAACGTTGTCAGCCAGAGTCCCTTCGTGTTAGCCTGGACATCAGACAAGTAGATACCAAACAGGAGAGGACCCAGGACTGAACCCTGTGGGACTCCACTCGTGACTGGTCGACAGGCTGACTTGGAGTCAGCTACTTTCACAATGTGGGTAATATCTGTGAGCCAGTTTGCAGCCCATCTAGAGATATAGGGGTTGATGCCTTGCTTAGTGAGTTTTTCTATGATTCATGAGTGGGGAATGGTATCAAAGGCCTTGGCCAGATGAAGGTAGGCTGTATGAACCACCTTGCCTTCATCCACAGCTCTGGTGACTGACTCAAAGAAGTTGACCAGGTTGAGCAGGCATCATCTACCCTTCACAAAACCAAACTGTGTGGGATCCAGTGTTTGGAGGTTCCCTATATCTTTATTAGCTCCATGATGATGCGTTCCAAAGCTTTCCATATCAGACTTGTCAGGCTAATGGGGAGATAGTTCCCAGGGTCTGTAGTCGCTCCTCCTTTGTGGAGAGGGATGACTGTAGCAGTGCGCCATTCGGTAGAGACAAAGCTTGAGGTGAGGCTGTAATTGAACAGGGCACACAGTTGAAGTGCCTAGGCCCTGATCACGACATCACTAGTTGTCAGTTTTGTGCTAGATTTAACAAACGCACTGTAAAAAGATGTTTTGTTTTTGCTTTGCACTACTTTGGCCGAAGGTTCAATTATACGATGCCGTCGGATCAGCCGACGACCTCAAAACCGAAAAAACGCAAAGACAAGGATAAAGACAGGCATCCGAAGTCCAAAACCGACAATGAAACCTCTTCTAGGCCAGTCGCCGGTTCTCAGTGAGGCGCTTTTGCAGCCCCTGACACCCTCTACCTCAGAGCCACAGGCCGCTTCCGACTCCCACGTGGAGACATCTAGGCCTCTCGAAACTCAAGGTAATGGGCCTACGGAAACGAATCCCTCAGATGGGTCCGGAGCCGCTGAGCAGGCATTGGCTTCTGAGGGTGTTTTCAGACCTTCACAACTTACCATTAAAACAACAGCCAAGACAAAGGTACCATTAAAGACAAAGAAACAAGTACAGCATTCTCCTGGACAGTCCTCCATGCCTAAGAAACAGATGCTTAAAATGGCCGAAGACCTCATTACTCTAATCAGGGGTTCCCATCCCCCTCCTTAGAAAAGGCCTAGGCAGGATACAGACTATGACTCCTCTGATCAGGTTTCCATTTCCTGTGATTCCTCTTCAGACCAGGGATACTCTCTACCCCTCTATGAGGACTCTGATGCTGAAGAATCTATCCCTTCAGCCTCTCCTCCTGAGGATTATTCTTTTGGGGAAACTTTACATACCATGAGGGAGCATTTCCATTGGGAAAGCCAGGATTACTCAGAATCCAAGAAAAGGCTCAGGGATTTCCTCTTATTGCCTCAACACAGGCCCCTGGCTATACCGCCTGTGCTAGATATTGTGGATGATGTGCTGTCTGAATCCAGTTTATCTCCTAACTCTTTGCCCCCTGCTCCAGCCAAGCCAGATAGGTATTATAGAGTCCCTGGCTCTTACAAGTTTCTTTACAAAAACCCTTCTGCTGATCCAGAAACTATTTCCCAGGGTCCAAAAGGGGTTAAGGCTTCCATTGCAAAAAAAATCCAGTACCCTCTGACAGAGATTCCAGAGCTTTGGATAGATGGGGGAAGAAAGTATACACTTCTGCAACTTTAGCAGTCAGAGCTTTAAATTGCCAGTTTCACATGCTTAAGTACCAACAATATTTAATGGCTCAGTTAAAACAGAAAATGCTTGCAAGCACAGAAGCTACTGATTGTAAAGAAATGCAGGATTTATTGCATGCAGTTGAACAGGTGGGAAAACATACTCTGCAATGTGGTTTTGATTCTTTAGAGGCCTCTTGTAGAGCTGCAGTTACAGGTTCTGTGATTCGAAGACATGTTTGGTTAAAAGAACAAAGTTTACCTGATCATGTTAAGGCAAAATTATTGGATGCTCCTTTACAGCATGATACTTTTGTTTGGTGTTAAGGCAGAAGAGGTGTTAAAGAAAATGGAGGATAAAGCAAAATCTATGCAAACAGTCAAGGATTTCTTACAGGTACAGCCACCTCGGTTTAGCAGAAATTGGCCAACAAAGAATTGGTCCTTTCCAGTGTCAAACAGGCCACAGAGAGGCAGATACAAACTCCCAAGAGGCAGATCTCAACCCCAAGGCTCAAACAGACGTCAGTGGGGCACCTCAACCCCAAAAGGTGGTGAGGACAAGTCTCAACCTTACAGGAAACAGTCACAATGACTTTCCCCTTCGTACGCCAAGCACGTCTCTTTTGGAAGCCCCCTTAGGGGGAAAACTAGCACTTTTTTCTCAAAACTGGCAAACAATCACGCAAGACAAATGGGTCGTGAATATTGTGTCTCAAGGTTACAGATTCCACTTTCGTACTTTACCAAGGCTAAAAGGAATGCCCGACCTGCCACAAAATCAATGGGTGGAGGCACAAAAACAAATTTCAGCCCTCATGGACATGAGAGCTATTCAAAAAGTACCACGACAAGAACAAGGACAAGGATTTTACTCAAGACTCTTCCTCGTCCCCAGAAAGGACAAGGCCTGGAAGCCCATACTAGACCTTTCAATTCTGAATACTTACCTGGATATTCTGAAATTCAAAATGTTGACATTACAACAGCTTCTACCCATGCTGGGCAAGAAGGCTTGGCTTGTTACTCTGGACCTCAAAGAGGCATACCTGCATGTCCCTATCAGACAAAATTGCAGAAGATACCTCTGATTCAAAGCTGGTACAATGCACTACTAATTCTCTGCACTGCCCTTTGGCTTATCTACTGCGCCCAGGGTCTTCACAAAGTGCCTGGCACCAGTAATTGCATTTTGCAGACAAAAAGGAATTCAAATATATCCATATCTGGACAACTGCCTCATTCAAGCAGAGACAAAGGACATTCGTCTACAGCATCTGGCATTTGTAAAAAGGTTGCTAACGAAAATAAGTCAAAACTAGTGCCCTCGCAACAGATTATATTCCTGGGTGCCAGCTTAAATACAACGGCCCAGATGGCTTACCTCACGCCAGACAAACAAGTTCAATTAACTCAATATTTTCAATTGCTGGCAAGAAAGTCCCATCTCCCTGCAAGAAAAATTCTGCAGGCCCTGGGATTCATGGCATCCTGCATACTACTAATACCATATGCCAGACTGCATAAGAGGAAATTACAATGGTACCTGAAAAGTGTTTGGACTCAGCACTCTCACAGTTTAGAAGCAGTAATACCAATGATTCCCTGCCTACAACAGGAGTTTCGATTGTGGGCACAGGCATGTCACCTAAACAAGGGTCATCCTTTTACCCAACCCACAGCCAGGCAAACTCTAAAAACAGATGCTTCGGATTACGCCTGGGGAGCACACATGGCAGGAAAATGCATTCAGGGCAAGTGGACCACAGACCAGATGCATCTTCACATCAATCAAAAAGAGATGTTGGCTGTTCAAAATGCCCTAACAGCTTTCAAGGATCTTCTACATCCAATTACTACTAAAGACAGACAACACCACAGTAATGTGGTACATAAACAAGCAAGGGGGCCCTCATTCTTATCCCCTATGCAGGCAAGCCATGACCTTGTGGAACACAGCTCTAACGTATCAAGTTCTCCTGCAAGCACAATTCCTGCCAGGAAAGAAAAAAATACTCTGGCAGACGATCTAAGCAGAAATATCATGGACCCTCATGAATGGAAATTGAATCCACAAATCTTCAGCATGGTAACGCAAAAGTGGGGATGCCCTGACATAGATCTTTTTGCCTCCCCACTGAATTGCCAACTACAAAAATTCTGCACAAGGACTTATCACAAACAAGCATGGAAAGTGGATGCTCTTCTGTGCAGCTGGAAAAACCTAAAAGTTTATGCCTTCCCACCTCTGCCTCTCCTTTCAAAGGTACTCCTAAAAGCCAGACAAGAAAAACCACAGATGATCCTGATTGCTCCAGACTGGCCACACCAGCACTGGTACCCTATCTTAAGGAACTTGGCTCAAGGCCCACCATGGATTTTGCCTCAAATCCCACACCCTCTGACTCAACAAAACAATCAGATCCTGCACGGTCAGCTCAAAACCCTATACCTGGCTGCATGGCAGATACATTAGTCAAACAGGCAGCATCTCTCTCTAAAGCTGTTATGGACGTCATTTTGGAGGCCAGGAGGCCTAGCACCAGGAAAGCTTACTCAGAAAAATGGAAGAGATTCTGCGCCTGGAACCAGGCTCAAAGCCTAGACCCTCTTGTACCAAACATTCCTCAGATTTTACAGTACTTAACTGAGATGCTGGACAGAGGCCTATCCTTCTCATCAATTAAGATCCACGCCTCTGCCATTTCAGCACATTACAACACGGATCCTCCTTTATTCTCTTATCCCTTGCTAAAGCAGTACCTCAGAGGGGCTAAAAACATAAGACCTCCCCGGAGAGCACCAACACCAACTTGGGACCTCAATTTCATTTTGGAAAATTGTTAGGGTCATAACACCTTTTGAGCCAGCCAATACAGCCGATCTAAAATTTTTATCATGGAAAACAGCTCTGCTCCTGGCAGTAACTTCAGCACGAAGAGTCTCAGAGTTACAGGCATTAATGGCAGTGGAACCTTTTATAATTTTTCATCAGGACAGGGTATCTTTAAGGACAAACCCTACCTTTATGCCAAAGGTGGTATCTAGTGTGGCTCTTAACCAAACCATCCATTTACCAACTTTTTATCCAAACCCCCAGAATAAAGGGGAGAAACTTCTGCATTCTTTGGACATACACAGGCAGCTATGCTTCTACTTGGACAAAACAAAGGCTTTCAGGAAAACTGAGCAACTGTTTGTAGCATATGCTGCAGGATCACAGGGCAAGGCTATCTCAAAGCAAACTATATCCAAATGGATAGGACACTGTATTCGATACTGCTACACACAGCATGGAAAATCAGTCCCAAATAACATTAGGCCACATTCCACCAGGGCAACAGCCACTTCAACAGCCTTTCTCAGAGGAGTACCTACCAAGGAAATTTTGGAGGCTGCAACTTGGAGTTCAGTGCACACCTTTACCAAGCATTACCACCTGCCTCTTTACTCTAAATCCAGAGCAGGATTTGACACTGCAGTTCTGCATTGCCTCATGGCCAATCCTAACTCTATAGACCAGCCACCCAACCTCAGCTTTGGGATTCTACCCAAGTGTAATGACTGCAGCAGTGTAACACAATGAACATAGTACAGTTTTGTAGCTACCGTAAATGTAGATGCTCAAGTGTTCACACTGCTGCAGTCCAGGTTACCCTCCCTCCATCCCCTCTGAACTAGCTGGACTTATCTATGCCTTTCTATCTTATACAACCTTTGGGGTGTATTTGCTGGTAACTGAAGGTATTGTTTTTATTGTATATTTTTGATTAGCAATATGTATTGCCTACCTACTGGGGGGCACCTGACATCTGGGGCAAGAAAAACTGAAGAAAATGGCGTTGGATGCATCTTATATACCCCTGACGCACTGACGTCAGGGAAGAAGTGACAGCAACCGACGCCGGACCAAGACGTTGGAACTCAGGCCGACTGTTGGACCGCCTGACGGCAGGATAACCCAAGTGTAATGATTGCAGCAGTGTGAACACTCGAACATCTACATTTATGGTAGGTACAAAACTGTACTTTTCTTTACATAACTGTAGAAGGCTTTCTGTTGTCTTTACTATCTGCTGCAATTCTGTTTTCATAGCTAGTGTTAGAGGATTTGATCAGGAATCTCAACTTTTTGTTGAGACTGATAAGGGGTTTTTCCAGCCTTGGGACTTCACCTTATTTCTCATCGGTTTCCTCCTTCTGTTGTAGAGTTTGTTTATGGCAGAGGACCACCAGATTGGCTTTTTTTTTTGGAGGAGAGCATCTTGGTTCTATTGGGCTACATAATCTGAGAGCTCCTCCATGTCTCTTTTCATGTTGTCCAGGGAGGTAACATCTCAGGTGATTCACACCCACATGTACAATAACAGAGTCGTATTTGTACCTGTTGTTGAGGGACCTGAGTGCGTACGTTATGTGGCGGATCCTGGCACCTGACAGGCAGCTGACTGTTACTTTCTCGTTATTCATCCTAGTGAGTGGGAAATCAGTGTGCCTCACTATCGAGTCACCCAGGACTAGTGTGTTGGGCATGCTGTTTTGCCTTAGGGGCTTTGGTTGAGTGGCACACTGTTTAGGAGAGTTATGTGTCTTATGATTAGTGTTGTGTTGTGGTGGTTATGTGCGTTTCTGCCTTGGAGGTCTCTGCTGTTTGTGTAGATTTTTATTGAGAGCCTCCATGAAGGTGGGTGTGTGGTTTGTGTTTTTATGTTAAGGCAGTGCTGGTATGTGTTCTGGAGGGCTGTGTGTTCCATGTATTGTGGTGCAAGTGTTGACCTTCTCCTCTTGACCAGCTATTCCAGTCTTGGGTGCAGAGTGCATGGCTTCCAGTTTGGATATATAAGTGCATCTCTTGTAAGTCTGAGTGTTGGGAGGTAAGAGGAGAGGGTTGTCAGTGTACATGAGGGAGTTGCTACATTGACTCAGGATGCCCAAGCTCACCAGGCTAATAGGAGAAAGCACAGGGAAATGACCTTTTAGACATGCCTGGATGGATGAGCATTAATAATAAGTACTGGAGCTGTTTCCTTGTAGAACGTTTAGTGCTGGTAGCACTGTTGTGTGCTACAGTAATTGCTACAAGAAGTCTGGTAAAGTGCTAGACTAATAAGCTAATAAATGTGCAGGAGAGCAGAGAACTAGCAGATCTAAGGGAAAATTTGAAGAGCGCTGCTCAGAAGTTTACAAAAAGTCCTGGATACAGCAAATCTGTATCTGGACTACACTACTTCCAGGAAAGGTAGGAAACAGTTTTTTTTTTTTTTTTTTGAAACTACGCACTGTACATCTCTGGCTACATTTGCTGAACTTCTCCCTTTCTTTCGTGGAGGATAGCAGTGTGATGCTGCTTCTTGTCATTCTACCATTATCTTCATGTTTTCCCCTGTACTTGGGATCCTGGTAGTACTGAATATCATCCATCCCAGGTCAAACTAGGCAGTGACCTTCTTAAGTGAGCTAACATGATGTCCCAACAGGTGCTCCTTGGAATCCTATAGGAAGAACAGGAAAATCCTGATGTCCATGGTATGCCATGCTTGGCACCCTTCAGCTCATGGGGATGAAATAGCCATAGCCACTTATTTGATCCACCTATAATATGGAAGACCCATGCTTGTGCATGCAAGTTGCTGAATCACATTACCCACAGTGTATTGCTGCTACTTGGTGCTGTGCAAGTTCCCAGATCTGGTGTATAAACTTAGATGTCACGTGCCTTTTGCTAAACATTACATGCACAGCTCCTGCCATAAGATGCAATTAGCACATTTAGAAATCGTCAGTTTTGTCTGGTTTAATTTGCATACCTACCACACTAAGTAGGCCATGGTAGCATGGTCTAAAGCATTACCATTGTGTGCAAGATGGCTGTCAAACATACGTATGGAATTTATTGCAGCTGCTGCAAATGTGTTGCGGACCTGGATCATCAGGAAGAAAAGGAAGCATAACGGTGTTGGTAATGTGCTTTTTGCATGCCAGATATGCCTGCATTGTCCACCAGAGGAGAAAGATAAGTGTGTTTGTGTACGTGAGATATATGCACAGGTGGATCATATGTTAGGATTCTACCTCCTATATGGCATGTGACTGTGTTCCAAAGGACATGCACATATCAAGGCATGCAGAAGCATTGCAGTCCCTCTAAATATTATTATGGTAACAGTAACATATGTGGGGAGGCCTTGTAGATTAAGTGCTGGTGATATCCAGGTAAACATGGGGAGCCAGTGGTCAGTAGTACATGCATGGCATAACCTAGCACTTGCTTCCACTGAATGACGTGCTTTGTCCACAAATGCACAAGTACTGGTATGACCACTCAGGGGAAGCTTTGTCTAGAGATGTTCACAGGGCAGGAGAATGATTTGCTACTGCAGGACCAACTCATGCATGGATTGTGCATACTGACCAAAGGTGGTGCATTGCAGCAAGTTAGATATTGAATAAGGCAGGATATGGTGCAGGGTATTATACCTTGGGTGGCAATAATAGGTCCCTTCAACAGGTGCAAAGGAGAGCTACAGATATCTCCTGTGGAGAGCAGAAGGTTTAAGATATTGCAGTGGACAGGGCCGCATCAGGGACAAACCACCACAGTTGAGGCAACTTGGGGGAGATTTTGGTGTTACTGACTACCAGGTTCTAGCTTGGATATGGGTGCAGGCTGGCACATGCAACCTGTGCATTAGTTGGGAGGAAAACACCAGGGTACCATTGACCATAATTGAATGGTATGACATGTATGTATGCATGAAGTGAAGTGGGCCTTACCTGTCTGCAAGTTTATTATCCTGTCCAACAAGGTGTGTGTGCCAAAGTGGTGTATAGTACTGCTTACCATGTCTTCCACTGTGTATACTACAGGGAACTCTCAAAGGTTATGACTCTGGGCTTATAGCAATGTAATTTTTTTAATCCATTCACAGATTCCAGTGGTGGAGGATTCGGCACATCAGGACAGCAGGGGGCTGACATCAACTTGGCTGCTGTGTTTGAAGATGGTGGCAACTTGCAGATGGCATATTCTGATGATGTTGTAGTACTGTCTGTGACACATGGGGGGTCGATTTTCTCATTCATATGTATATAGGCCTCTGTAGAGATAGCTGCTGAGCACATGGCTTCTTGGGATCCTTACAAACCTCCATTAGATGCAGCATCTGATTGTGTATCCCCTCTGACATGTGCATACACCCATAGAAAAGAAATGCAGCCACCATAGAAAAAAAATCCAGGGGTGTTCATGACCAGCATGGCTCCCATACATTCCTAATGGATGTGCAGCACTTGGAATCAGTCAACAGAAGATCATGTGTGAGATCCAAGTGCAGGCAGCTGCTGTACATACCTCTGTGGAACTTGTGAGTGTGCTGTGGCATGTGAGAGGACATCTGGAAGCTGCCCAATGACCTGGCATATCTGCACAGAGACAATAATACTTCTAAGGTTGCTAATGCCAAACATCACATCTATAGGTGCATCTGTACAACATATTATGACTGGTTGCCTCCATTGGTCTTGTGCTCTGTGGTTATGAAAGAGTTCAGACCAGCTGAACATGCACATGGTGATGATCATCATTCTCATTGCTGCAGTAGCCTTTTGGCTATATGGGTTTCATCCTGCCTAAGATACAATAACAGGATAGCTTCACAAACCTTTGGCTCCCTTCTACATCACCTTCACTTTGACTGCTTGATTGAACATCCCAAAGGAAGGGAAATCAGCAGTCAGAGTGAAGAAATCTTCAGTATTTGCTGCCTCGAGAGGAAGCAACTCTGAAGTTCTACTTAATCAGCAGTCGCTCTTGAATCTTAATTTCTGACAGATAAGTCCCCACATGGAAACCCTTCCATACAAAAAATTGTTGCCCTCTTAAGAAAATATTTTATTTTGTTACTAAAGTTAAAGAAGCCTGGAATTTTTTTCACAGTATTGGAAGTTTCCTGTTAGGGATAGCTGTTTTTAGCTAAGGCGTATTTTGTGATTTAGGGGCTATTTTTGTGTAAACAAATGGTATTTATGTAAACTTTTAGTTGTTTTGTGAAAATTGAAGGTTTGGGAAGTGTTTTAAATGGGCAAAAAAAATTTGAATGCATTTAGTGCTTGTGTACACTGTGACTTACCTGTTATCTTTGCTGTCAGTGTGTGCATTGTAGACAACTGCTTTATTTCTGACAGTGATTTTGCTGCTGTTCTTTAAAATTTGCAGCAAAAGTGCCTGTGAGGTGTGTGTGTGTGTGTGTGTGTGTGTGTGTGTGTGTGTACGTGGACGTGCATGAGAGAGACAGAGGGAGAGAACATGTGTGTGTGTTTGTGGGCGAGCGCTGCTTCTGAACGCTTCTATCACAACTTTGGGTTTCAAATAGTGGAATGGACCCCCCCAGTCCTAAGTCAGGGTTGATTAAAGTTCATGAAATTAATATTGTTTCAATCTTTCATGTTAACCAAATGTGCTGTTCGCAGCACCGACAGTGTGCCCAGACTTCTGCTGTAATTCATGTGTTGTTACATGTAGCATATCTGAATACAACTGTAAATTGAGAACCACTGCTCCTGCTACTACTGAAACTGCCTAGGTGGTATTCTTCTGCATTGCTGTCATTTCTGTAGGCAAATCCTGGTATTTTACGACCTTGTTTCTCTCTGTATATAGGATCCTGTAATCACAGGGTGTAGGAGTTGTAATGATCAGTGCTACTTTTCTCTTTTCATGGACTACTGTATCTGTTTTTCTCGCATTTATTTTGTGAACTGTTGATAATGGGGGATCCCATGTGATATAAACTTCATCATTCTGTATAACGCTTTCAGGCTTATGTGTCTAATGTTTCTCAGCTACTTCAGTATTGTAATGTTTCCACAATCACCAGTGCAAGTCTTGCCACATTATTTTGCCTTTCAGTATACAGGCCGTCTGCTATGAGTGTATCACATTCGGCAACAAGATGTGCCACTGTTTCCATTTCTGCTTAACAGAACATTCATTTGTTTGTTTTCCCATATGTTCAATGGACTTTGTAAACCAGTATGTTCTTGGTTGACTATCCTGGCTGTTATTAACCTTTTTGAATTCACATCTCCTTAACCATTCCTCTGTCAAACCCTGATCAGTATGAGGTTGTTCCAGCAGATCTGTCTGGTTGTCACAATATTTATGCCTTTTCTACACTTACTTCCTTCTCATCTGATTTTTCTGTTTGTATTTTTCTTTTGTTTTTTTGGCACATTCATTTGCTGCCTGACTTCTTTCTACTTCCAGTTTGACATCCATTCCCACTTGATGCTAATATGCTTCTGCTAAACTAAGCAGGGAAGTTATCTTAGACTTTTTCTCCTCATAACTTAAAACTTTCTGTGTTTGATCTGGTGAGGTCAGCAGATATTTATGCAGCCCCATGACTGCAGATCTATTAATTTAATCAATTTCGAAGAGACCAGTACCTCCTTCAGAACAAGGAATATATGATGTTGGTCTACACTGATTTTCATATATCATTTGATAAGTGTGAAGCATTTTTCTTGTTTTCCTGTCCAATTGATCCAGTACCTTTGGGGTCAATTAGTCACCTCACAACTGTAAGTTAGAACAAGAGGAGCAAATTGGTTTATAGTGTGGACTTTGTTCCTAGATGTCAGGACTGTTTTCAGTATTAGTTTGTCTTCTAAAGTATTTCTTACTGAGTTTTGTTCGTATTTGTTCATGTTTTATTGCTAATCCTTCATCATTTTTTAAATATTTATACACTCCCTCCTACTCAAGTTCCTTTATGCCTTCTTGGTGCTTTCCTGCTTTAAACATTGCTTTTGCACATTTATCCAGACAAAATTATATTGTTAGTCATCTGAGAAAGTTTCAACCACTTGCAGTTGTGCTTTCAACTCCTCATCTGATGAACTATATAGTTTTACGTTTTCCACAAAAAGTTGATAAGGACTCTTTAAACTTGGTGGAGCCAAATTGTAACCATGGGCTAATCTATTAAGTGGACAGCTTAATGGATTAAGGGCAAGATAAGAAAAACAACTGTGACAGTCACCCTGAAATATTCCCCTTTGAAAGTTTCTCCCTAGGATAATAATTTGCCATGTGTCGTGGCTTAGCTGCAGAGTGGTTTCCCATTGTTCCATGGTTACTGTACGTGATTGATCAATATAGGATGTATCTTCTACATCCATAAGCAATCCTTTATCCATGAATGTGGGATGCTGTGAAATGCTTTTTTTGTAATCTACCCATGCCATACTTGCATTCTTTTCTTTTTTTTACAATACTTTATTACGGCCTTATTTAGCAACAAATGATCCTTTGTTCCTTATGACTTCTTTTTGTTACACTTTTGTTCTGTTGCCATAATTCATTTTTTTTTTCTAAGTGACTATAAACTCTTGTCTGCATCAATTCCAGGGCATAGTTTGTACGTCATTGCAAGACAAGTTATTGGTCTGTAGTTTCTAGGATGGCTTGTAGGCTGACTGTTAAGGAGCATCATTTTACCTGTTGTTATTAACCAGTTCAGTGTGTCTTTGGGATGTGCATGTAAGTAATTCTAACTCAGGGCTAAATCATTGTGAAAAGATGTTAATGCTTTTAGTCAAAAGCTAACGTAATGAGTATGGGCCTGAAGTTTTCCATTTAGGAGCTTTTCTTAACTTTATTTCAGTTTTTCTGGTTGTTACTTCATCCCACTTTGTATCCTCTACATTTTACCTTTTTTATTGTTTCTTTTAATTTTCTATCCATTCATCATCTTCGTTGTGTTCCACAGGGTGGTCTTAAATATTTTTCCAAAATGTATCTATTTTTTTTTTTTTTTTTGTGATGTTTCTTTATTTTTTCTTGGTTCCCAATTCTCAATAAATGTGTTTTTTTAGTCATCATTGAATTTCTTATTTTGTACTTTTCCTTTATAATTATCTGCATATCTTATAAGATTTTCTGCCTGTGCTGATATTTTTAGTTTATTTGCTGTATTGTATGATAGTGTTTTGATACTGTGAATTGCTTTGACCACATCTATCGCTTTGTTAATTTGTGCCCTCTTTTATATTTTTCTAACAGTGACACACATTGTCTTAACTGCTTTATAGTTTTCTCTATTTGATACTTCCATGATGTTATTTTGTGTCTTCCCTTCCTTTCCTTTATTAATGTATGTTTTTGTGGAATGAGTTTTATCTGTTTTTAATTTAGCTGCACAGAATTGTATATCCTGTTTACTTCTGTTATATCACATGAATTTCTCTTAATAGTCCTAATTACTTTGTTCATCTGTTTTATCAGACTTCTAACAGTTTTGGTCTTCTTTACTTTATGTAATCCATTTCTTTCATCAGTCTTAAATCTTAATATTTATTTATTTTATTTGACATTTGTTTATCAGGGTGGTTTGACTAGGTCTACAGAACCATATTCAGAAGAGGCCCAGGGTGAAAAGCTCCACATACAGTACAGTAAAAATACTGTAAAATCCAATACAGTACAAATCACATTAGAAATACTATACAAAAGTTCTAAGAACAAAATGTTACAATATATACTACACATCTAGACGATTCTGTAGAGTTAATAACATTATAGACATTAATAGTCACTCTCACTATACATGATGTAATGTCCAAAAAATAGTACATAGGTAGAGCAGTGTGTGACATTGACTGCTGTAGTACATAAAATAACTACATAGAATGTTAGTTTCAGTTAGGAAAATAATAGCCAGAATAGTGATGCAGAAAGATAGTGAGAGAGTTAAAAAGAATAGAAACAATACAGCCTGAGCAGTAGCTTAAGGATGTGATATTGAAACACGAGGAGTTAGAAGATCCTTAGGATCTTGCAGTCTGTGAAGGATTGAAATGTGACAGAAGAAGAGGATGAGGCTAGTGTGAAAGTAGAGGAAGTGCTGAGCATCAGGCACGCTTTATGCAGGAGCAGAGCCATGTCTTTTTAGATGATTTTTTAAAGAGGCTTTGAAATGGGTTAGGCCAGGCATAGACCTGGTAGCTAGAGGTTGTGAATTCCAAAATATAGAGACAGACAATGAATACAGAGAGTGACCTGGTTTTCTTGCTGGTTTTGAGATAGCCAATAGATTTTTGTCTTCTGATTGTAGGGATCGATTTGGTCTGTAAGGTGTGACACAGTTGAGTAGTGCATGGCGGGCAGTAAGCTTGAAAATAAGTTTGTGCGAGGTGGATAGCTGAAGAAAGGCAAGTTGTTTGGGGGGGGGGGGTCAAGCCACTTTAATTCTAGAGTGGTTTACTGTGGTGTGTGTGAAATTTAGAGTTTGTGGCAAACTTTGTTGTAGCATTATTCCATCTTGTTTAAGGTAGAAGTTTTTAAGTTAGTTAGGATAGGGCACCATAAAGAAGGGAGGGAGGTAAAATGTTTTTGCAAGGGTAGTTTTGGTTGCTGTTGTAAAGAAATATTTGTTTCTATGTACGAGTCCCAGGTTTTGATGACTTTTCTTTGTTTTGCTATATATAGGGGTCGAATGAAAGTCTGTCAATGATAAATCCTAGAAGTTTTGTTTCCTGTACTATTTCTCTGACAGTGTTGTCAGATGGAAAGATGTTAAAATGATCAGTGACAGGGGAGGTGTTCTTGAGATGAGAGTACTAGTTTTGTCTTCTTTGGATTAAGAAAGAGTTGGGCATTTCTTAGAAAGGATTCGACTGCAGTAAAGGACTGTTTTTGAAAGTAGTTCTGGTAGTAATTGATCAGTACAGATTATGGTGGAATCATCAGCATATTGAAAGAGGGTCCCAGGGTGAGAGGCAGTGTGAAGGTTGTTTGTGAAAATGTTGGAGTAGGGGTCCTAGGATGGAGCCTTGAGGGACTCCAGTAGGGTTGTGAAAAAAGGGTGAGAATTCATTGGACCATTTCACTGCTTGTTTATGATCCCTGAGGTACCTCCGAAACCATTTTACTGTGTTATGCAAAAAGCCTAAGTTAGACAGTGTGTCAAAGGCCTTGGAGAGAGCAAGGAATACTGAGGCTGTATAGTATCCTGCATCTCAGGCCTTGTTTATGGTGCCTGTAAAAGATAATAGGGCTGTAGCTGTGCTGTGGCTAGGTCGGAAGTCATGTTGGGTTCTGGATAAAATATTGTTTTGCAATAGATATTGCATTACCTGCTGATGGATTCCCCTCTCAAGAATTTTGGATATGGGTGACAAGATGGATATAGGACAAATTCGATAGATCAAACGAGTTGCCTCCTTTGTGGATGGGGGTGATGTGAGATTGTTCCCATATGGTAGGTACTTTTGATTCAGATAAAGGCCTATTTATAAGGATACTGATTGCGTAGGTGATTGAATTAGCAGCCATTCTGAGGTAGTGTGGTGGAAGATTATCAGCTGAGGTAGTGCAGGGTTTTAGTTTATGTAGCAGTTTCTTATTGGTGTCAGTAGGTATGGGCTGAAGTGAGAATGGGGATGTTCTTCGTGTTTCACTGTTGCAGTCATCACATTTGGGTTATCTGCTTGCTTAGTCGGCCTGATTATCAAAGTCTTGGGTCCTGCGTTGGTTGCTGTCTCATCTTCCATGATGTCAGGTAGTCAGGGGTATAAGGCATGCAGCCGACACTATTACATCCGTCTTTCTTGCTGTGCAGTGCCTGAAGCAGAAGCAGATGCTCTTCGTGTTTCACTGTTGCAGTCATTACATTTGGGTAATCTGCTGGCAAGTTGCCCTCAGTCAGCCTGAACAACAAAGTCTTGGGTCCTGCATCGGTTGCTGTCTCCTCTTCCATGACATCAGGTCGTCAGGGGTATAAAACATGCAGCTGACGCCATTGTAATCAGTCTTTCTTGCCGCGCGGTGCCCAAAGCAGAAGCAGTTCGCAAGTGCCTGTCGGCCGACTCCTGAAATTTTCATATTCGAGTTTCAGAACCGAAGTCTTCAAACTAAAGCCTAAGTACCCCGTTAGGGAAAGTTTTCCTTCTCCTTACCGATGTCAGTAAAAGTTAATAATTGCATTACTTGTGGGAAGCAAATACCTCATAAGCATTTTCATTTGTACTGTATTCCTTGCCTAGGCCCTGACCACAACATGCCTTGCTGTCAGTTTTGTGCTAAATTTAACCAACGCACTAGTAAGCGTCGGTATATTTTTGCTTCTCAATATTTTGGTTCAAGATTTAACTACCCTGAAATGTCGTCGGTTAGCAATCCGACTACTGGAGTTCACAAAAAATGCAAGGAAAAAGACAGAGACAGACCGTCGAGGTCCAAAACCAATGGCGAAGCTTCTTCTAAGCCAGTCGCCGGTACTAAGTGAGGCGCTTTCGCAGCCCCTGAAACCCGCTACTTTTGAGTCGCAGGCCTCTACCGAGACCCATTCGAAGTCCGGTATACTGCGAGATTCTCAAAGTATTGAACTCGCGGATGTCTCTCCCTTGGATGGGTCCGGAGCCGCTGAGCAGGCACCGGCTTCTGAGGGTGTTTTCAGGCCTCAACATTTTTACATTAAACAGACTCCAGCAACAAAAACAAGGTCAAAAACAACTTCTATGTCTAAAAAACCGACAGATGAGCCACTTGCTCAGGCCCCTATGCCTAAAAAACAGATGATCAAAATGGCTGAGGATTTAATTACCTTGATCAGGGGCTCCCCCTGCTAAGAGGCCTAAGAAAGGAACTGATTATGAATCTTCAGATCAGGTTTCCATTTCTTCTGATTCCACCTCTGATCAGGAATTTCCTATTCCATCCTGTGAGGATTCTGATGCAGAGGAATCCATCCCATCTGCATGTCCTCCTGAGGATTACTCTTTTGGAGAGACTTTACATACTTTAGGGGAGCATTTTCACTGGGAGAGTCAGGACTTCTCTGAATAAAAAAGAGGCTTAGGGATTTCCTTCTTCCTCAGCATAGGCCTTTGGCTATACCTCCTGTATTGGACATTGTTGATGATGTGTTCTCGAAATCAAGCATGGCTCCTGATTCCCTGCCTCCAGCTCCTAGTAAGCCAGACAGATATTACAGGGTTCCTGACTCCCACAAATTTCTTTTCAAAAATCCTGCTGCTGATCCTGAGACTATTCCTCAGGGTCCCAAGGGTGTTAAGGCTTCTACTGCCAAAAGTCCTACCCCTAATGATAGAGATTCCAGGGTACTGGATAGATGGGGTAAGAAGGTTTATACGTCCACAACCTTGGCAGTCAGGGCTTTAAACTGCCAGTTTCATATGCTTAAATATCAACAGCATGTTATGGGCTTACTGAAACAGAAAATTATGTTGATTTCTGATTGTGTGGAAAATAAAGAGTTACAGGATTTATTGCATTCAGCAGAACAGGTTGGAAAGCATACTTTGCAATGTGGTTTTGATTCCTTGGAGGCCTTTTGTAGGGCCACCGTTACTGGATCTGTGATTAGAAGGCATGCCTGGCTCAAGGAGCAAAATCTGCCTGATCATGTTTAAGCTAAATTGTTGGATGCCCCTTTGCAACATGATACTCTATTTGGTAGTAAGGCAGAAGAGGTTTTAAAGAAAATGGAAGAAAAAGCTAAATCTATGCAACTGTAAAAGATGTCTTGTAAGTGCAGCCACCCAGGTTCAGTAGGCACTGGCCTAGTAAAAATTGGTCCCTTCCTGTGTCCAACAGAGCCACTCAGGGCAAACCCAGGTGCTCAAAAGGCTCCAGATATCAATTACAGGGTTCTTACAGGTCAAAGCAATGGGGTGCCTCCATCTCCAAATCTGGAGGAAACAAAGCACAACCCTGCAGTAAGCAGTCTCAATGACTTTCCTGTATCTTCTCCAAGCACTTATTTTTTGGCAACCCCCTTGGGGGGAAAACTAGCACTTCGTGCTCAAAAGTGGCAGTTAATTACCCAGGACAAGTGGGTATTAAACATAGTATCCTAGCGGTACAGATTTAATTTCCATACTTTGCCAATTGCAAACGGATGGCTGGATCTGCCACAAAATCAGTGGGCAGTGGCCCAGAAACAATGTCCCTCATGGATATGTGGGCTATTCAACCAGTACCAGAAAAGGAAAAAGGACAAGGATTTTATTCAAGACTTTTCCTGGTAGCCAGAAAGGACAATTCATGGCGTCTAATACTGGACTTATCGATTCTGAACACGTTCCTAGACATTCCAAAATTCAAAATGCTGACTTTACAACAGCTACTGCCTATGCTAGGCAAGAATGCTTGGTTAGTACCTCTAGACTTAAAAGAGGCATACCTGCATATCCCAATAAGGGAATCATGCAGAAAATACCTCCGCTTCAAAGCAGGTTTTTTGCATTACCAATTCTCTGCACTGCCCTTTGGCTTATCTACTGCGCCCAGGGTCTTTACAAAGTGCCTGGCACCAGTAATTGCATTCTGCAGACAAAGAAACATTCAAATTTATCCTTATCTGGACGATTGTCTCATTCAAGCAGAGGACAAGGACACTCTTCTTCAACATCTGGCATTTGTAAAAAGGCTTCTAGCATTCCTAGGGTACACCATAAACGAAAAGAAATCACATCTGGTACCCTCTCAAATAATTACATTCCTGGGTGCAAGCTTGAATACAACTGCCCAGATGGCTTATCTCACGCCAGACAAATAAAGGCAATTGACAACATACTTCAAACAAATGGCAACAAAAACCCAGTTATCTGCAAGACAAATTCTGCAGGCTTTGGGGTTCATGGCATCCTGCATTCTACTAATTCCATATGTGAGACTGCATATGAGGAAACTTCAATGGTACCTAAAAAGTTTATGGAGTCAACGTTGTCACAGCCTGGAAACAATGAATCTGAAGTAGGGACTTCATTTGTCAGCAACCTGTGGGTCTTGGATCCAATATCAGATCCGAGACGGCAACTTGTTTCATAGCTAATGGATCCGAGCTCCTAGCTCCTCCCCTCACCCATAATCCCCTGCCAACCCTCCATGACCTCAGACCTAGTTTGCCGCGCTTGTGGATGGCTGGATTCCTTGAGCTCTAGCAAAAAATCGTCAGTTAAGTCTGTTTTTCTGTCAAATTTCTCTACCTTAATTTAAAAAAGTGTGTAAGAGTTAGGTTCCCTGTAATATTAAATTTTTTTACATAGTTTTTTCCTTCCCTTCGCTGGTCGTTAGTGAGTGTGTGTGTGTATTGTGTTTTTGGGGCCTGTGTGTTTGTGTAGCACTCCTTTTTTTCTTTAAAGTATGGCTGTGGCCCCAAAAGCCATTTTTTCTAAATGTACCGAGTGTGGCCATAAGCTCTCCCCGGCTGATGGCCACACTCGGTGCCTTGGGGTTGAACACCTCACCTCAGGCTGTACCATTTGTGCAGCGTTCAACCCCAGGGCACTGAAAGAGCGGAGGTCGAAGCTGGTCTTGGAGGGACTTTTGCCCCCGGACTCGGCTCCGGCCTCCGCTGTTCCCGTAGCACTACCACAGGCTGTGGTTATTGCCACTCCTGCCCCCCTTCCTTCGGCTGGGACTCAAACTCCCGCTAAAGCGCCAGAGGACAGGGAGGCTAGGAGGGAGAAACGGAGGGAGAAGCACCACAAGCGGCGGGCTGAGGCCTCCGCTTCAGCCCTGCCAGCTAAGCGGGCTTCTCCCTCCACTGCCTCTAGGTCTCCTCCTCCTCGGCTCCGATCTCCTTGCTTCTCCCCAGGGCCCGAGGAGGAGGAGGCCCGATCTCCATCGAGGTCATCAAGGTGGCATTCCAGGCCTGCCTCAGTGGCCTCTTCGAGATCAACATTCAGCATGTCTGATGCAGACTTGGACCGGATGATGCGAAGATTCATCCAGGCCCAGCTGCAGATGGGAGTGCTCTTGCCTCCCCCGCCCCTTTGGGGGGGGGATCTCGACACCCTTTTTCGCTCCAATTGCTCCTTCTCCGACCCGCTACCCGGATTCGGAGCGTTCGGAGCTGAGCAGCGTTGGAGCCGGGGGTGGGTTGGCGCCGACAGTACTTGGTACTTCGGATCCGACCCTGCCCTCGAGTCTGTCGGATCCGACCTCTCGGAGCCGTGGCCCGAGCTTCGGGTCCGAGGGATTCAGTGTGCCTTCGGCTCCATCCAGGTCATTGCGCACTGGTCCTTCGGATCCAATGGTCTCGGTGCCAGTTACGATCCCTTCATCGGATCCGAGTGGGAGCTGGCTCTCGGAGCCCAGAGAGAGCAGTCCCCCCTCGGCCTTCGATGTAGTGGAGAGGGCTCTGTCGAGAGCATCCGGACCCCCGGCCCTTGTCTAGGCTCCACCTTGCACTCCCTCTCTGCTGGGCCAGGCCTCCATCACCCGGCCTAAGGGACAGCCTGCTTCAATGTCCCAGGTAGTTCCATTGGAACAGGATTTTGCTGGCGAGACCTCCTCGGACAGCCCCCCCCGAGGAAGTGCCCCGCAAGCATAAGTGCAAGAGGAGGCACGTGGACTCCCCTGAGTCCTTAACTGAGGACACGGACTTGGATGAAGGGGAAGGCTCCCCAAGATCACCCCCTGAGGATGTCTCTTTTGGAGACATCATGGAGATGCTGAGGATCAGAGGTGGGTGGTCTGCCCCCAAGTCTTCCTCCAATGAGTCCATGTTTCTGGAGGCATTCGAAGCAGGCCTGTCTACCTCTTGGGTGTCCCCTCCGGCCAACCCCTTGGTGGAACTTATTACCACCAGGGAGTGGAAGGACCCAGACACCGTGGAGCCAATACCCAAAAGCCCGGACAGGATACTAAGCCCCCCTGCAGACCGGTCACACTGGAGCGCAAGGGTCCCCCCATAGATGCCATGTTGATGGCGGCAGCCACAAAGAGGGAACTAGCTCAGGAGAGCCCCTCAGTCCATCCACCGAGCAAGGTGTCCCGCTCGATGGAACGCTTAGGGAAGCAAGTTTTTAGTTCAGCGACCTTCTCGGTAAGGTCTCTGAACTATACGGCACATGTCATCAGAATGCAGCGGGATCTTATCAAAGAATACGCTGCCTCCCCCCCTGAGTCCATGTCGGCGGAGGACAAACAATTGTACTCCACCCGAATGGCCACTCTGAGATCCATTTCAAATACCTCTATGCGGCTATTGTCCCACGCCACCGTGGGAGCGGCTAGAGCTAGCGGAGCGGGCCTAGTCATGAGATGTCAGGCCTGGCTCCGTCATTGTGACTTTGCGGAGCCCTTTAAAGCATCCTTTGTGAACGCCCCTTTCGATGGTTCTGCCCTGTTTGGCAAAACGGTTCGCGAGACACTTGTCCAGAGCGAGAAGGATGGGAAGACGTTGTCTGCCGTTGGAGTCCGCTTCTCTGCTCTACAGTGGTCCTTTTCGAAGAACCAAAAGGGTCAGAAGAAGATGTGGTTCCGGAAATCGCAACATTCCCAACCCGCTCCGGACAACCAGTCCTTCCGTGGCAGAGGAGGACAGGGAGGACGCCGCCCCAGGGGCAGAGGGGCTCCGAGAAACTTTGGGTCCAGAGAACCTTTCTCTGACCGGCCCACGCAGCAGCCCTGAAGGGTTGCCTGACTGCTCCACTCTGGAGGCAGTTGGGGGGGGGCACTTCTCGGAGCACCTAGCGGCATGGGAGTCCATCACGACAGACCGCTGGGTGCTTCGAATTATATCCAGAGGTTACAAAATCCCATTACTTCATGTCCCCAAATTCAAGAACCTCCCCGATGTACCACCCGATCAGAGGGAGGCTGCAGCCGCAGAAATTCAGCAGCTGCTAAGAAAAAGAGCCATCCAGCCCGTCCCCCAAGACCAGCTCGGATTAGGGTTCTACTCCAGGTTCTTTTTGGTGCCAAAAAAGACGGGGGACTTGAGACCGATTCTAGACCTGTCCCGTTTGAACCTGTCGGTAACCAAGGAAAAATTCCGAATGGTCACTCTTTATTCTCCCCCTTCTAAGGGAGAACGATTGGATGTGCTCTATAGACCTCAAGGATGCGTACTACCACAGTCTAATGGACAGACGATCCAGGAGGTTCCTCCGCTTCCGGCTGGGAGCCAGTCACTACCAGTTCAGGGTCCTTCCCTTTGGCGTCACCACAGCCCCCAGGGTGTTCACCAAGGTATTAGCAGTGATTGCGGCCCACCTGAGACTCCAGGGAATACAGGTCTTTCCGTACCTGGACGACTGGCTCCTGACTGCCCCAACAAGACATCTACTTGCTCAGCCAGAGATTTCTTTCTCCGTCTAGCCCCACAGTTAGGCATCACCATCAATGCCGACAAATCCTTTCTGGCTCCGACACAAGTCATAGAATTCATAGGAGCCAGAATAGACACTATTGATCTACGAGCCTTTCTGACGTCGGAACTACTACGGAATTTGCAACTTCATGTGCAGGCTATCCTCCAATCAGAAACCCCACTGGCGGAATTGATCCTGAGGGCGCTGGGCTCCATGGCGGCAGCGATAACGCTCCTTCCATGCACCCGTTTGAACATGCGGGTACTGCAATGGACCCTTCTAGTACAATGGTCCTTTCTGTCTTTTCCTCTCCATCACCCCCATTGCTATCAGCAAGGCTTGCAGGAGGGCTCTGTTATGGTGGCTCCATGCTCCGGACCTCCATACGGGCCGACCCTTCTGCACCTCTCCCCCTCTCGCCACGGTGACCACGGATGCCTCCCACCTCGGGTGGGGGTGGGGGCATTATTCAGGCAGGACCGTCCAAGGCACGTGGAACAATACAGAGACCTCCCTGCATATCAATGTTCTGGAGATGAGAGCAGTGCTGTACGCGTTGCAAGCACTTCAGAATCTCCTCCCCGTAGGAACGATTGCAATTCAGTCGGACAGCATGTCGGTTGTCTGGTACATCAACAAACAGGGGTGAACCAGGTCTTACCCTCTATGCTGCGAAGCCATGAGAGTGTGGGAATGAGCGATTTCCACCAACCGCTTTCTGATTGCAACGCACATTCCGGGGTGGGCCAACATCTTAGCGGACAAACTCAGCCGCACCCTTCTTACCCCATACGAGTGGTCTCTCAACCCACTAGTAGCGAAGCAGATATTCGCAATATGGGGGCAACCCTGCTGCGATCTTTTTGCCTCTCCCTCAAACACCAAATGCGGCAATTTCTTCGCTCTGATTCCCCCTCCAGGGAAACCCCAAGAGACGCTCTGGTGCATGCTTGGCCACCCGGTCTACTTTATGCCTATCCTCCTCTACCCCTGATGCTGCATCTCTTACAGAAAGCCTTGCGGTTGGGGAGCAGGATGATCCTCATTGCCCCATTCTGGCCTCGGCAAATTTGGTTCCCTTACCTGTGGTCTCACCTAGTGAATCCCCCTTGGATTCTGGATCCCAGTCCGGATCTAATCTCCCATCCGTCGGACTTACCGACCCCAAATATGGACAATCTGAAGCTGACAGCTTGGTTGCTCCAGTTCCACTCCTAGTTAGGACTCCCGGTATCTCTTCACTAGTCAAAGCCATCCTTGTGGCAGTGCATAAGCCCTCCACCAGGAAAGTGTACCGCAGTAAATGGAAACGTTTCTCCGTCTGGGCGGAGCATCATAATCTAGATCACTATACGGCTCCTCTTCCATCCATATTAGACTTCCTAACCGAACTTTTTGAGAAAGGCGCTAGTTGCTCAACTGTTAAAGTGCAATTGGCTGCCATCTCCCATTACCATGTGGGACATGACACAGGGCCCTTGATGTCGGCCAAATTGTGTAAAACCTTTCTCAAGGGCACCTTTTTGCTTAGACCCCCTATAAAAGAAGCCGTACCACCTTGGGATCTTTCACTAGTTCTTCAAGCCCTGACTGCTCCACCTTTTGAACCCGCTGCTTCAGTAGATCTCAAATACTTGTCCTGGAAAACAGCATTCCTTGTAGTCATTACTTCTGCGAAAAGAGTTTCGGAGCTTCAAGTTCTTTCTGTGAAGCCTCCTTATTTGATCTTTCATCCGGACAGAGTTTACCTCAGGATCAATCCCTCTTTCCTTCCCAAAATAGCATTAGAAACCAATATAAATCAGTCCATAAATTTACCGGTTTTCTTTCCTAAATATCAGAATAAAGGAGAGTACAAGCTGCACAGATTAGATGTTCATAGGCAGCTACGTTTTTATACTCATAGAACAGCTGGTCACAGACAATCCAACCAGCTGTTCATTTCCTTTGCCAAATTTAATTTGGGGAAAGCAATATCAAAAATGTCTCTATCACGCTGGATTTCACAATGTATCCTGTTAGCGTACCAAGCTTCTGGGAGACCCGCACCAGAAGGAGTTCGCGCACATTCCACTCGTTCCATATCTACTTCTGCGGCCTTCAAATCTAGAGTTCCATTGGATGATATTTGTTCGGCAGCCACTTGGGCCTCATCTCATACCTTTATTAACCACTACAAACTGGACGTGATTTCTAGAGGGAGAGCATCCTTTGGCCCTGCGGTGCTCCGCAATATCCTTCCATGATGGCCACCCAAGATTCAGGTAGCTGGGGACTCTGTCCCACAGGTTGCTGACAAATGAAGTCCCTACTTCAGATTAAGAAGTTATGTACTCACCATAACGTTCCATCTGAGTAGGTAGCTTCATTTGTCTGCAACCATCCCCCCCTCCTTCCCCCTGGCCTTCAGCGGATCTATGTAAGTTGGAATACCCTTTTTGGGTACATATTGAGGGGCAAACTTGATCTGAGGTCATGGAGGGTTGGCAGGGGATTATGGGTGAGGGGAGGAGCTAGGAGATCGGATCCATTAGCTATGAAACAAGTTGCCGGCTCAGATCCGATATCAGATCCAAGACCCACAGGTTGCAGACAAATGAAGCTACCTACTCAGATGGAACGTTATGGTGAGTACATAACTTCTTATTCCTCTCATTCCCTTCCTACAACAGGAGTTTCTTTGGTGGGCAGAGACATGTCACCAAAACAAGGGACTGTCATTCTCTCTACCCCCTGCCACCCAAACCCTAACTACAGACGCATCAGACTATGCTTGGGGGGCCCACCTGGCAGGGGGGTGCATTCAGGGCAAATGGAGCCCAAACCAAATGCATCTGCATATCAACCAGAAAGAAATGCTAGCTGTTCAGAATGCTCTGACAGCCTTCAAGGACTTACTTCTTCCAGGGCAACTACTGATAAAGATGGACAACACCACAGTTATGTGGTATATAAACAAGCATGGGGGTACACATTCCTACCCCCTTTGCAGACTAGCCATGGCCTTGTGGAACACAGCATTGACTTACCAAATACATATTCAAGTTCAATTCCTGCCAGGAAAACAAAATACTCTGGCAGACGACCTAAGCAGAAATCTTATGGACCGCACAAATGGAAACTGGATCCACAAATCTTCAGCATTTTAACACAGAAATGGGGGAGCGCAGACCTAGATCTATTTGCCTCTCCCCAAAACTATCAAATTCTGCACAAGAACTCATCACAAAAAAGCATGGAAAGTGGATGCTCTATCCTTCAGCTGGAAAGACCTATCAGTCTATGCCTTTCCCCCTCTGCCTCTACTCTCCAAGGTCTTACTGAAAGTCAGACAGGAAAAAAACAGAAATAATCCTAATTGCTCCAGACTGGCCTCGCCATCAGTAGTACGTGCTTCTAAGGAATATGTCACACCTTCCTCCACGGTACTTGCTTCGAACGCCTCATCTACTGTCTCAGCAGAACTATCAAATTCTGCACAGTCAGCTCCAAACTCTGAATCTTGCAGCATGGCTAATCAACTAATTATTCAAACCACATCTCTCAGTAAACCTGTGATGGATGTCATTTTGGAAGCCAGAAGGGCTAGTACTAGAAAGTCTTATGCTGATAAATGGAAGAGTGTCTGTGCTTGGAACCAAACACAAGGAATAGACACAGCAAAGCCCAATTTCCCTCAGATTTTACTATACTTAACTGAGATGCTTGACAAGGGCCTTTTTCTTCAATAAAAATCCATGCCTCTGCCATCTCGGCTCATTACAACACAGAGCCTCCCCTCTTTTCTCATCCACTGCTTAAATAGTATCTCAGAGGGGCCAAAAATGTAAGGCCTCTCAGGAGAACACCAACTCCTGCATGGGACCTCAATTTTGTGCTGGAAAAACTCACCCAACCTCCTTTTGAACCAGCAGCTACTGCAGATATAAAATTTCTATCTTGGAAGACAGCTTTTCTTTTGGCAGTCACTTCAGCAAGAAGGGTTTCAGAACTACAGGCTCTCTTGGCAGTGGAGCCTTTCATTATATTTTACCCGGACAGGGTGGCCCTCAGGACCAATCCTTCTTTTATGCCTAAGGTGGTATCCAGTGTGGCTCTTAACCAGACTATTCACCTGTCAACTTTTTTCCCAAATCCGCAGAACAAGGGGAGCACATTCTGCATTCATTGGATGTACACAGACACCTAAGATTCTACTTAAACAGGACAAAATCTCTAAGAAAGTCTGAGCAACTACTGGTAGCATTTGCTGCAGGATCAGAGGGGAAGGCTATATCAGAGCAGACTATTTCTAAATGGATAAGCCACTGCATTCATTTCTGCTATTTGTGCCATGGTAAACCTGTGCCCAAGGGGATCAGATCCCATTACACCAGGGCTGCCTCTACTTCAGCAGCTTTTCTCAGCAGGGTCCCAACCAAAGACATTCTATAAGCTGCTACTTGGAGATCTGTTCATACGTTCACAAAGCATTATCATTTACCTCTCTTCTCTAAATCCAGGGCAGGCTTTGCCACTGCAGTCCTGCAGGGTCTTATAGCTGCTCCTAATGCTGTTTAGTTCCATCCTCCCATCCATAGCTGTGGTATTCTTCCCAAATGTAATGACTGCAACAGTGAAACACGAAGAACATAGTACAGTTGTGTACACTTACCATAAATGTAGATGTTCGAGTGTATTCACTGTTGTAGTCTGGGTTACTCACTCACCATCCCCCATTCTATACCTTTTCTTTCCTTCACTATACTCAAAAGCCTTTGTGGTATATTTGCTTTTAGTTGAAGATAAATTTTATGTTTCTAAGGTGCACTTATATATTTACAGTTTATTTATATATATTTTTGCTTCCCATTTGGGGGGCACCTGACATCTGGGGCAAGAAAAACTGATTAAAATGGCGTCGGCTGCATGTTTTATACCCCTGACAACCTGACGTCATGGAAGAGGAGACAGCAACCCACGCAGGACCCAAGACTTTCTTATTCAGGCCGACTGAAGGCAACCTGCCAGCACATAACCCAAATGTGATGACTGCAACATTGAATACACTTGAACATCTACATTTATGGTAAGTGTACACAACTGTACCGTATCTAAAAAGCTTATGGTACAGACATTCTCAGGATCTAGAATGAATGATTCCTATCGTACCTTGTCAACAGATAGTGTTCCTATAGTGGGCAGTGGCCTGCCACCACAACAAGGGGCTACCATTCATTCTACCCCCTGACGCCCAAATCCTAACAACAGATGCATTAGACTATGCTTGGGGGGGGGCTCACTTGGCAGGGAAGTGCATTCAGGGCAAATGGTACCCAAGTCAAATGCACCTGCATATCAGTCAAAAAGAAATGTTAGCTGTACAGAATGCTCTGACAGCCTTCAAGGAGCACATTCTTCCAGGACAATTATTTGTAAAGACGGGCAATACCACTGTTATGTGGTACATAAACAAGCAGGGAGGAACCCACTTATATCCTCTCTGCAGACTAGCCATAGCTCTGTGGAATACAGCCTTGAGCTACCAAGTGCACCTACAGGCTGAATTCCTGCCAGGAAAGCTAAATACACTGGCAGATGACCTAAGCAGAAATCTCATGGACCCACACGAGTGGAAACTGGAACCAAAGATATTCAACATGTTGAGAAACAAATGGGGGAGCCAGAGATAGACCTGTTTGCTTCCCCCAGAACTACCAATTGGACAAATTCTGCACAAGGACCCCCCACAAACAAGCTTGGAAAGTGGATGCCCTGTCCTTCTCCTGGAAAAACCTATCAGTTTATGCCTTTCCCCCCTCTGCCTCTCCTCTCCAAGGTACTACTAAAGATCAAACAGGACAAACCAAGGACAATACTGATTGTACCAGACTGGCCACGCCAGCACTTGTACCCCATCTTACACAGTGTGTCAGTGCTAACACCTTGGCACCTACCTCATACCCCTGCCCTGCTGTCCCAGCAGGCATGTCAGATTCTGCACCCGCAGCTTCAAACCCTCAACCAGCATGGCTAATTATCTGATTTCTCTGTTATCCCTCAGTAAGCAGATGATGGATGTCATTCTGGAGGCAAGGAGGCCTAGTACTAGAAAATCCTATGCTGAAAAATGGAAAAGATTCTGTTCCTCGAGCCAAACTGGGGATGGGCACAGCTTCTCCCAATTTACCTCAGATACTTCAATACTTAACTGAGATGCTTCACAAGGGCCTTTCCTTTTCCTCCATCAAAATTCATGTTTCAGCCATTTCAGCTCATTACAGTACAGAACAATCCCTCTTCTCTCATCCACTGCTGAAGCAGTTCCTCAGAGGGGGCAAAAACTTAATGTTAGAGTGTGCTCAACAATATACTAAGGTTGAAAGTAACTTTGCTATAAATATGCAACCTAAATAAGGATTAAGATAAAGCTTGCTTAAATGTAGAAATTGAGTTTAGCAATGAATAGCAGTGTTGCTCTATCAGATGGGTTATATTGCATCTGTGGTAAATATGCTTATAAATGGTTACCAAAGTGATGGGATGGCATCTGTTGTATAGGATTAGTGGTACCAGCAATGCATCATGTAAAAGAGTTACCAAAAGGAAGCATTAGAAATGCAAAAAAGAAAAGGGATATATTACCTGTGATTGAAAGTCCAGAAAATCCAGTAGACCCCTTAGATACATCATGTATATATAATCAAAATCTTGATTATATTAAATTAAAAGATATGGATTTAGGAGATGATGTAATTTCTGGGGCAGGTATTTTCCCTTGGTACGGGGCTGCAAAAGCCATTTGGGAGCTAAGAAAACTATCTGAACTAGTTGAGGTATTGGCAAATGCCACTTTCAATGCAGCCCTTGACATTACTGTTGAAATGACAGCTATACGAACAATGGTTTTGCAAAATCGAATGGCATTCGATTACATATTATCATTCCAAGTGGGTACATGTGCTTTAATAGGAGAACAATGTTGTACATTTATTCCAGAGAAAACAGAATCTGTAAAAGCACATTTAGAAGTGATTGCACAAGTGTCTCAACTTACTAGAAAAAACTGGAATGATGATTGGAGTGAATGGTTTAGTAATCTATTTACAGGATGGACAGGAAAAAATCACTGTATTTTTAATTTCTTTTATTGTTATTGTAATGCTTGGTTGCATATTATTTACATGAATTAAAATCTGCTTAGCAAAAGCTGGTCAAGTTACAGTTGTTAATTGTCATAATGAAAAGGTATTTTCAAATAATGCTGAATTTATTTCCCTGGTTTAAAATAAAAAAGAGGGAATTTTTAGAGTGTGCTCAACAATATACTAAGGTTGAAAGTAACTTTGCTATAAATATACAACCTAAATAAGGAATAAGATAAAGCTTGCTTAAATGTAGAAATAGAGTTTAACAGTATGTGATTAGCATCCATACTAAATGACTGTGGCTTAAAAAAATAAAATAAGGAACTTCCTTATGAGTGTTATTACACACACATCAAGAAAGCTGACTTGGCAAGAATGTAAAAAAAAAAGGATATATCAGAAAAAACTAATCTGCTTTCTTTAACAGGGCATGTGTTTATCTACAAGGCGTTTTCTTGAAAAATATGTTTTTCTAAGAAAGTTTAAAAATATGCTTTTCTCCACTTATCAGCATTTACACAAGAACAAATGTGTCAGCATTTGCATTATCAAGGCAGTATCTTTCCAAAGCCAAGAGGGTGTGTGTTTAACTAAAAATATATATAAAGTTTGTATTAAATCCAGTTATGTTAGGGGTACTGGTAGGGACACATTTGTCTTGAGGTAAATGTTATTTCTCTCACGTCATCTGTACTATATGAGATGTAAAGTAGAGCATTTTCTGAAGCTGTAACAGAAGTATGTGTGGTTTATTATAAAAAGTTATTGGTTACTGCTCTTAAAGACAGGTGCTGCAAAGTATATTCTCTCATCAGTGTATATTCTGCAAGTTTCTGTATGCAACAGACTGTGAATGCAACTGTAACCAGACTTTGATTTCAGCAGAATCCAGCCAGCAAGACTGAGTGTCTTAAGAAGACTTCAAATCCATCACAGTAAGCATCAGAGTAACAGCACAGTGCTTTATCACCTTAAAATTAATTTTTCACTTAAGACCCCCCCCCCCCCAGGAGAGCCTCTACTCCAGCCTGGGACCTTAACTTTGTATTGGAAAAGCTCACTCTACCTCCCTTTGAGCCATCTGCAAATGCAGAGTTGAAGTACTTTTCTTGGAAAACAGCCTTCCTTCTAGCCATCACTTCAGCAAGAAGCGTGGCTGAATTACAGGCTCTCATGGCAGTGGAGCCTTTTATCATCTTTCATGCGGACAGGGTGTCCCTCAGGACCAATCCCTCCTTCATGCCCAAGGTGGTATCCATTGTGGCCCTTATTCAGTCCATTCATTTGACAACCTTCCTTTCTAATCCACAGAAGAAAGGAGAATGAATACTGCACTCCTTGGACGTGCACAGACAACTTAGATTTTTACTTGGACAGGACTAAACTTCTCAGGAAATCTGAACAGCTGCTGGTTTCATTTGCTTCAGGGGCAGAGGGAAAGGCCATTTCAAAGCAAACCATTTCTAAGTGGATAGGCCACTGCATCAATTTCTGCTATAAGCACCATGGAAAACCTACCCCATAGGGGATATGACCACATTCAACCAGGGCTGCATCTGCCTCTACAGCCTTTCTCAGACGTGTCCCTACCAAGGACATCCTAGAAGCTGCTACCTGGAGTTCTGTACATACCTTCACCAAGCATTACCACTTGCCAATTTTTTCTAAATTCATAGCTGGCTTTGCCACTGCAGTCTTGCAGGGCCTTTTAGCCAGTCCTAATGCTGTCTAATTACCTCCTCCCCATCCTTAGCTTTGGGAATCTACCCAAATGTGATGCCTGCAACAGTGAAACACGAAGAACATAGTACAGTTGTGTATACTTACCATAAATGTAGATATTTAAGTGTATTCACTGTTGCAGTCCTGGTTACCCTCCCTCCAGCCCCCTGGCTTCTATTGACTATAACTCTATTCTAGTTTACTATGCTTAAAGCTTTTTGATGTATTTGCTTTTTTGTTGGAGGTGTAACCTTATATATAATTACTCCCCAGTATGGGGGCACCTGACATCTGGGGCAAGAAAAACTGATGTAATGGCGTCAGCTGAATGCTTTATGCCCCTGACTACCTGACGTCATGGAAGATGAGACAGCAACCCATGCAGGACCCAAGACTTTGATAATCAGGCCAACTGAGGGCTACTGCAAGCAGATAATGCAAATGTGGTGACTGCAACAGTGAATACACTCGAACATCTACATTTTTGGTAAGTGTACACAACTGTACTTTTGTATGACATTTTGTTGAGTAAGAGGGTTATTAATAACAGGGTTAGAAGAAGTTGATGGTCTGGGGTTTGTGTCTGAAAAGGTTGAAGAGTGGAGTGGTCCAGCATAAGGGGTGTTAGTAGGTCTGATATTGATTTTATGACGTGCTTGTTAAAGTTTTCGGCTATTTGTGATGGTGAGGTATCAGATGATAGGGTGGGGTCTCTATTTGTTCCAGGGTTATGTAGAGAAGATATGGAGTGCCAAAATGTATTGGGGTTGATTTTATGTTGGAGTTGAAGTTGGGAATAATTTGACTTCCTGTCTCTGTTGATTAGCTTTGTCACTTTAAGTAGTGTTTTGAAATTAACATCATTTTGTTCATTTCTGTTCTGTTTCCAGGTTATCCAGGCTAGGTTCCTTGGCTTCATCGGGTGTTTACATTCCTTAGAGACCTATGGAGCTGAGTTCTTTTTGATTATTTTCATACAAGTGGGAGCTGGGGTATTAAGTATGTGAAGGAAGGTATTATTAAAGTTTAGTACAGCATCATTAAGGGTTAGTTGTTTAAGAGGTGTCCAGTCTATTTCATGTAGGAGATTGTTGAATTTATGCTGACAAAAATTAATTGAGTTCCTAACTGATTTTACAGTGTGTGCTGTTAGTTGTTGGGAGTTTCTTCTAAGAGAATACGCTGGCAGATGATTACTGAGGGAGCTAGACAGAGTACCAGAAGAGTCTGACTAGAATAGAATATGTCTGTCCATCTCTATTAATTCAAGTAACTCTTCCCTTAGATCATTTTCTTTTAAACTGATTGCATTCTTTGTTCTTCATTTCCTGTGGGCATTTTCCAGAAAGTCGCAGAACATCTTCCTGTGACATATTCTGTTCAGATGCATCCTACATCATCTGCTGTTCCTTCATATGGGAACTCATTGTTCCATCATTCTACAACATTGCCTGTGTCACAGTTGCTACTGGTCCCTGCTGCTGCTCTTGTAAAATTTCAACTGAACGTTTGTCCTGGTTTCCTACAAGAAGGCTCCAGAATGTCATAATGTGTCAAACCTTCAGATGCCCCTCACTCCACCTCTTTCTCCTTAATTTGGAGTCTTGTTTTTCCATTATACCTTAACATCACGTTTTGGATTTTCTACACTAAATCATTCACAGATTGTCCATAATTTGAATTTCTATTTATTTAGCTTCTTCTATACTAATATTATGTTCCACATTCCCCCTGTGTTTTCTTATTTTTTTATATTTTGAAATTTTCCATATTTTGGTGCCTTTGTCTGTATTTCTCTTGAGACATATTTGGAGCTGCTTTTTATTTGATTAGTTTGGCTTTCTTATTAGGTTAAATATTGTACTGTATCAGAGACTTCGGCGGTGGTGCTGCGGTAGCGTTGTTACCTCACAGCAAGAGGTTCTCCCGTTCGATTCTCGGCTGGAGTGCGAGGAGTGCCTTCTGTGTGGAGTCTGCATGTCCTCCCCACGGTTGGGTGGGCGTTTGAAAGACATGCGTAAAGGGGCATGCCTTCATTGAAGGTTGAACGTCGAGCTGGCACCTCAGCGTACATGAAAATCTACTGCCAATCATTAGCGGACCTGTGTTCTGCTGTGGCGACTCCTAACCGGGAAAAGCCAAAAGACAACAACATTGCACTGTATCAGATCTCCTTTTCTTTCCCATGTCCATGTTTCTTTTATACCTTTCAAAAATCTCTGGATTTTGTTCTTTTATTTTCTTTTACCAGGTGGTCCAAAGTTTCTTCATCTGTGTAATGTTTTGCATGGGTCTGTTGTAATGATGAATGCAAATTAGCATTTGAAGCTTTTGACATTTTTTCTTGTGCAAGTATTTTCTTTCCTCTATTTTCTCTCAGTGTTTCTAAATATCCTCTATCTGGAAATTCTGGTCTTTTTTCATAATAGTAGTAATATACTATTCCTTCCTTATCCTCAATAGTCCAATCTGTTATCTTTATAGCTCTTTTTTGGCCTGTCAGTTTTTGTGTTTTTTGTGGATTACGCATTCCTTCTGGAACAGGGAGACAATGCTTCCAATTACAGGCTGTTAATTCTGGTTCTCAGAAGTGCTAAGACAATGTCAAGAAAGAAATTTCTGAAGAAGATCTGTTAAAGGATCCTGACATAGAGACAGGGCTTCTTGTCCTGGAGATTCACAAGCCCATAACTCTTATTTGGAGGAAACCTGCTCTTTTATTCCTCCATTGTAGGAATTTTCTTTTTTTTTCTGTTACAGACTATATGCAGAATGATTGAGTTGTTTTTGTGGTAACAGGTGGATGTCCCCCCTTTACTGAGCAAATATTGTGATATATTACAAGTCTGTTATTAAAATTCTCACCCATCTCTCCAGTTTTGCCAGCCTTTAATATGTTTAATTCTGCATGTAATAATTTTGACTTTCAATCCTGACTGTCCACCTTCAGTCCCCAAAAAGGAGGATAGACTGTATAAAATACATCAAACTAACACAATGTTTTTCATTTTAGATCAGATTCAGCTGCAAATTATACCTCTTTGCCAGATGGTAATAGATTATTAATTTCTGCCAACCCCTCCCCAGTGGACAAAGGAGGTAAGGTGTTGGACAGATTTGGTATGAAAATTTCTGTTCATTAGCCTGTAGCATTCTCAACTACCAGACACATATGTGGAAGTTTATTTTGTTTTGCGCAGACATTTTGAGGGAGTACTCCACCCATCTTCCTTCAGAGAATAATTCCTTTTTGAATTATATTGTTTCTAAAAGTCTTAATTTAAGTATGTAAACATACTTCAAAGAGTGTGTTTGATTGTGCAGATACTGTGTCTAGGGTCACTACTACTGCATCAATTAGGAGATATGCCTAGGTACATAACCAAATCTTTGCTGATGAAGTAAAGTCTGAAATTTTGAATTCTTCACATGATGGGGAGGTTTTGTTTGGCCCCTTTGCTGCTTATGTCCTCAAACAATTTGATGAAAGAGAAAGTTAATTCAGGGAGTGCTTAAGATTTTTCATTTCCCCCTTGTCAAATCTCCAGAATCCATTTTTTCTTTTAAGAAACAAAATAAGCAATCCCTGTTATCGCAATGCAAACAAGGATCCAAAAAAAAAAAAGATGGCAGGAGGGGATGAACACGAAACAATGATTTTTTTTTTTCAAAAAAGGGTTAGTCTATCTCCTATTTTACAAAATATGTCCGAGAAACTGTCTGTTTACATTCCTCTGTAGCAAAACATTGTTTCATGCAGTTAGGTTTTAAGAATAGTTCAGGAAGGATAAAATTGGCACTGGATAGAAATACCTCCTTTCAGGGGAGTTCCTCTCCATCCTCCATACCAGAATTTTGCTTCAGGTTTTTCGTCACAGAGTCCTAGAACCATCACTTTTAGATCAAAGGAGAAAAAATTGTATGCCAAAATGTTACTGGTTCCAATGAAAGAAATTTCTTTGAGACAAGTTTTGAATATTTTTTTCGGTCTGTATGTGAAAGTACCAAAATTCAATATGATGACCTTACAAACCCTGTTACCCCTTCATACATCCTTTGAATGTCATGGTAAGATTAGATGTAAAAGATGATTATCATCACATTTTCATAGCCACAGATTTCAAGAGGTTTCTGAGATGTGTGTGGGGATCACATTATCCGTTTTCTGCATTACCCTTTGGGTTATGTACAGCTCCGAGGATGTTTGCAGATGTCCAGCTCCAGTCATAGCTCATTACATATTGAATTAAATTTACATATTTCCTTATTTAGACAACTTGCATATCTTTGTAGAGTTTTTTCCCCAAATGTCAAGAGTCCTTACCATGGGTTTGATCTTTTTTTACCTTTTCAGATAAATGTACAAAAATCCTGTTTGACACAGGATTGTATTTCTTGATTGTCATATAGACACTTCTCAGTAAAATGCTTTTCTAAAGCAGGCGAAAGTGGATTTTTATCTGGACATTTTCCTGGGCTTCTCCGCTCAGTCTTCTGCAAGAGAATATTTCAGGATTCTAGGGTTCATAGCCTGTATGGTTTCACTTGCCAGGTCTCATATGAGAAAAATTTAGTGATTCATAAAAATACACATGGACCCAACATCTTCAATCTTTAGAATTTCAGAATTCCAGGTTTGGGCTTTGTAAAAAAGGAACAGCATTGGTGGAGACAACAAATGGCTCTAAATCTGGGCTTACCCCTTTTTTTCCTCAGATCCATCAGTTTGTATTTTAGAATCAGAACCAGATTTATTGGTCAAGTATGCATGCATGCAAGGAATTTAACTCTGGTTTCAGTGACTCTCCGAGTATGGATTACATAAATGACATACATACAACTATTAAGAACAAGACAAACGACATAGATCCGACTATTAAGAGCAAGACAAAAAAGTAAATATACATGTACATACAAGGTGCTAAGTGTAACTTGGTGCAAGAAATAGTGAAATAAACTCTGAAAGAAACAAGTGTTAATATGTAAACAATACTGCAGAAACCTTGGAGGCTTGGGAAAAAGAATACCCCGACCTAATAAGCTGAGTTAACTGTTTATGAACTTGATGGCCTAAGGAAAAAATCTGTTCTTATATCTGCTTGTTTTGGTGTCTATTAATCTATAACGCCTGGCCGATGGTAATGGTTCAAAAAGATGGTGGCCTGGATGTGAAGGGTAGGTGATGATTTTCCCTACCCTTTTCATGATTCTGGAATAGTACAGTTCCTGTAAGGAGGGCAAACTAGCACCAGTGTTATTTTTGACAGACCTGACTATTCGATGTAACCTATTTTTGTCATGATTAGACAGAGATCCAAACACAATGTGATGAATGAGCTGAGAACAGACTCCTTGATTGTTGTATAGAACTGAATCAACAGTTACTGTGGGAGGTTGAACTTCCTCAGTTGTCACAAAGTACATTCGCTGATGTTCTTCGTGTTTCACTGTTGCTATCATCACATTTAGGTTATCCCTGCCAGGGTAGCCCTCGACCAGCCCAAATACCAGAGACTTAGTATTTCTGCATCGGTTGCTGTCGCTTGAGGACTGACGTCAGGTCATCAGTAGTATAAAGTAAGGCAGCCAACGCCATTACATCAGTCTTTTTTGCCGTGGAGCCGAAGCAGAAGCAGTTCTCACGAGTGCTGGTCGACCGCTACCTGAGTTTCGTCAAAGTACCCCATTGGGGATTCTTTTTTTGTGCACTAATTGATGTCAGAAAAAGTTAATTGTCTCGCCTGTGGAAAATAAATACCACACCGAGACTTCCACTCTTACTGCATCACTTGTTTAGGCCCCGACCACGATGTCACTCATTGTCGCTTCTGTGCTTTGTTCAACGCCAGAACTGTCCGTCGTCGGGCCCTTATTGTAACCAGATATTTTCGCTTACAGTCCTCGACTTCCAATATGGCTTCTGTAAGCCATTCGACAGCAGATCTTCCAATAAAACTTAAAGATAAAGACAGAGACAGAGCGCACAGGTCCAAAACTACCAAGGACACTTCCGTTAAGCTAGTCGTCAGTTCTCCGATACTCAGTGAGGTGCTTTCTCAGCCCCTGACGGCCGCTTCTGTTGATTTGCAGGCCACTACCGAGACCCTTTCAGAGATCAGTATGCCAAAAAACTCTTCTTCGACTAAGAATCGTACGGTCATCTCAACCTTGGATGGGTCTGGAGCCGGTGAGCAGTTACCGGCTTCCTAGAAAGTCCTTCGCACTACCGAATCTGGACATAAACTGAAGCCTTCTTACGCGACTACCGGTCTTTCTAAAACTACAGAGTTTCTTAGGTCCAGGGTACAAACCACACCCAAGAAACTGATGACCCACTCTCAGGCGCCTGCTACCTTGCCTCAGTCTCAAATGCTTAAAATGGCAGAAGACCTTAACATGCTGATCAGGGGAAGCCAATCTATCCCCTCTAAAAGGAAAAGAGATCTGTCCCCTGTAGTTTTGTCTGAAAAAGAGTCAGATGAATATGATGCTTCTGTATATGAAGACATGCAACCCCTCTCCACTTATGAGGATTCTGATGCAGAGGATTCCATTCCTTCAGCCTCTCTCCCAGAGGATTTTTCCTTTGGGGAAACCCTGCATACTTTAAGGGAGCATTTCCAGTGGGAGAGTAAGGACTACCCTCAGTCTAAAAAGAGACTCCGGGAATTCTTAGATCTTCCACAACACATACCCTTAGCCATCCCCCCAGTCCTGGATGTTGTGGAGGATGTTTTCCTCGAATCTAGCTTGACTCCTGACGCCCTTCCTCCTGCTCCCAGAAAACTAGACAGGTACTATAGAGTCCTTGACTCACACAAATATCTTTTTTAAAAATCCTACAGCTAACCCTGAGGTCATTTTTCAAGGGCCAAAAGTTATTAAAGAAACCTCTGCTAAGAATCTCATCCCCTCAGACAGGGATTCCCCAGCATTGGACAGATGGGGTAAAAAAGTATACACCTCAGCTACTCTTGCTATCAGGGCACTAAATTGTCATTTCCATATGCTGAAATTTCAGCAACATACCTTGGAACTCCTTAAAGAAAAAATGTCTTCCTTTCCTGCTTGGGCAGAGTCTAAAGATTTACAAAAGTTGATGCATTCTGCAAGTCAAGTAACTAAACACACCTTACACTGTGGTTTTGATGCCCTAGAAGCTTCTTGCAGGGCAGCAGTCACTAGATCTGTCATTAGAAAGAATGCATGGCTTAAAGAACAGCCCCTGCCAGACCATGTCATTATCTAAATTGTTGGATGCCCCCTTGCACAAAGATAACTTATTTGGCACTAAGGCAGAAGATGTCTTAAAAAAGATGGAAGAAAAAGCAAAATCTATGCAAACAGTTAAAGATTTCTTGCAGGTCTAGCCCCCTAGGTTCAGCAGGCATTGTCCCTCCAAGCACTGGTCCTTTCCTGCTCCCAGTAAACCGGCCCAGTCTAGGCCCAGTGGAAGCAGACATCCCAGACAGCAGCCCCAGGGAATGTAGAGATCAAAGCAGTGGACTATCTCCACTTCAAAACCAGGGAGTTCTAAGCCACCCCCTTATGGTAAGAGCTCACAATGACTCGCCTCCCCCGCCCCCTCCCTCTGCCCACCTTCACTTACCCCTAGGAAGAAAACTCTCCTTTCATTCAAGCACCTGGGCCACCATTACCAAGTACCACTGGGTTCTGAACATTATGTCTCAGGGATACAAATTTTCCTTCCACACCCTCCCAACCCCAGAAGGGTTCCAAGATCTACCACCAAATCAGTGGGCAGAGGCTCAAAAGCAAATCCTTTTCCTTCTCTCTATGAGGGCAATAGAGCATGTTCCTGCATAACAGATAGGCCAAGGTTTCTACTCCAGACTTTTTCCGGATTCCCAGAAAAGAGGGCACCTGGCACCCCATCCTCGATCAATCCACTCTAAACACCTTCCTGGTGATTCCAAAATTCAAAATGCTCACCCTCCAGCAGCTGCTACGCATGCTCTCCAAGGACACTTGGCTAGCCACCCTAGATCTAAAAGAGGCCTACCTGCACATTCCTTTCAGGGAATCATGCAGGAAATATCTCCGATTCAGGGAAGGATCTCATCACTTTCAGTTCTCTGCTCTTCTGTTTGGCTTATCTGCTGCTCCCAGAGTTTTCACAAAATGTCTTGCCCCGGCCATTGCCTTTTGCAGACAAAGAAATGTTCAGATTTAACCATACTTAGACAACTGCCTTTTTCAGGCAGACAGCCAGGAAAAGCTGCTCAAGCACCTGGCCTTTGTAAAGACCCTTCTAACCTCCCTAGGGTACACAGTCAATGTGAAGAAATCCAAACAAGTACCCAACCAAAGGATAATCTTCCTGGGAGCAAGTCTGGACACAGCATCCCAGATGGCATACGTTACTCCAGATAAACACATTTTCCTGACAGCCTACTTCTCTCAACTAGCCATCAAGCCCCAGCTAACTGCAAACCAGATATTGCAAGCTCTGGGGTTCATGGCATCTTGCATACCACTCATTCCATTTGCCAGACTGTATATGAGGAAACTTCAATGGTACCTAAAGAGCCTTTGGTGCCAACACTCTCAAGACCTGGAAACTCTTCCACCTGTAATTCCTTGCCTCAGAAATGATTTTCTTTGGTGGGCAACAGACTGCTTCCACAACAAGGGAATGCCTTTCTCCCCACCCCCGCCACTGCCCAGACCCTCACCACAGACGCATCAGACTATGCTTGGGGTGCACACCTGGACGGCAGGTGCATACAGGGCCAATGGAGTCCACAACAAATCCCACTGCACATCAGTCAAAAAGAGATGATGGCTGTGCAGCACGCCTTGATAGCTTTCAAGTCCCTTCTCTCTCTCCAGGGGCACTCATGATCAAAACAGACAACACCACTGTGTTATGGTACATCAACAAGCAGGGAGAGACTCAATCCTACCCTCTATGCAGGCTGGCCATGACCCTCTGGGACACAGCCTCTGCCCTGCAACTACACCTGTTAGCACAATTCCTACCAGGCTCTCTCAACTCTTTGACAGACAGATTAAGCAGAAATCTTCTGGACCCACACAAGTGGCAACTCAACAGAAGTACCTTCACCCTAATAACTCAGAAATGGGGAACTCTGAAGGTCGACCTCTTTGCCTCCCACACCAACCATCAGCTCAGCAAATTCTGCACCAGGGAGCATCACTACTTGGCTTGGAAAGTGGATGCCCTGCCCTTCCCCTGGGTCAATCTATTGGTCTATGCCTTTCCTCCCCTACCTCTCACCCCCAGGGTACTGCTCAAAATAAGGGAGGAAAAATCTAGGAAAAACCAAGGACCATCCTTATAACTCAAGACTGGCCCTGGCAGCAGTGTTACCCCTTGCTGCGCAGCCTGTCCCCACTACCCCCATGGCATCTTCCTCAGATTCCAAACCTCCTAACCCAGAGGGAAGGGGAATTCATGCATCCCCACTTGCAGACACTCAGTTTGGCAGCTTGGCTTATTCCCTAACCCTGAACCAATCTGCCAACCTAAGTAAATAGGTTCTGGATGTTATCTGTGAGGCCAGATGTCCTAGCACCAGAAAATATTATGCTGATAAATGGAAAAGATTCTGCACCTGGATCCAGGCTAAGGGAGCCAATACAGCACAGCCCTCCCTCCCTCTCATCCTGGATTACTTAGCTGACTTACTACACAGTGGCCTCTCTTTCTCCTCTATAAAAATTCATCCATCTGCTATTTCTGCTCATTTTCTTACTGGGCAGCCCCTTTTCTCACACCCTGTGATCAAACAGTTCCTAAGAGGGGCTAGCAACTTGAGGCCACCCAGAAGGGCACCAACACCAGCTTGGGACCTTAACTTTGCATTGGAAAAACTCACTCTGCCCCCTTTCCAACCAGATTCTTCTGCAGAGCTAAAATTTCTCTCATGGAAAACAGCATTCCTTCTTGCCATCACTTCAGCCAGAAGAGTCTCTGAGCTGCAAGCACTCATGGCTGTGGAACCCTTCATCTTCATGCAAACAGGGTATCCCCTCAGAACTAACCTGTCCTTTATGCCCAAGGTGGTTTTCAGTGTGGCTCTCAACCAATCCAATCATTTGCTCACCTTTTTTCCTAATCCCCAGAACAAGAGGGAAAGGATTATTCACTCTCTAGATGCACACAGACAGCTCAGATTCTATCTAGACAGGACTAAATCCTTCAGAAAGTCTGATCAATTGCTGGTTAGCTTTGCTACAGGGGCAGAAGGCAAAGCCATCTCCAAACAAACCATTTCCAAATGGATAGCACACTGCATCCATTTCTGCTGCAAACATCATGGAAAGCCTCCCCCCAAGGAGGTCAGGACACACTCCACCAGAGCAGCCTCCACCTCTGCAGCTTTCCTCAGAGGAGTCTCCACCAGGGAGGCTGCCACCTGGACACCTGTTCACACTTTTACCAAGCATTACCACCTGCCTGTCTTCTCCAAATCCAGGGCAGGGTTTGCCTCTGCAGTCTTGCATGGCATCCTAACCAGCCCCTAGTTTCATTGACTGCCTCCACCCTTTTCCTCAGCTTTGTGAATCAACCCAAATATGATGACTGCAACAGTGAAACACTTAGAACATAGTACGGTTGTGTACACTTACCATAAATGTAGATGTTCGAGTGTATTCACTGTTGCAGTCCTGTTTTCCCTCCCTCCATCCCCCTTTCTTCCTTCTCCTTTTGTTACCTTTATAACTTGTTCTCCTTTCCTTACAAGGGACATATTGGTATTTATTTTCCACTGGTGGGGTTTCTTCCACCAGATCCTGGCCTTCTACTTGGGGGCTCTTGATAGGTTAGGGCAAAAAGAACTGATGTAATGGCATCAGCTGCCTTACTTTATACTACTGACGACCTGACTTCAGTCCTCAACAACAGCAACCGACGCAGAAATACCAAGTCTCTGGTATTCGGGCTGGCCGAGGGCTACTCTGTTAGGGATAACCCAAATGTGATGACTGCAACAGTGAATATACTCGAACATCTACATTTATGGTAAGTGTACACAACTGTACTTTCTGCCTTTTTTATGATTGACCCTACATTGGTCTCCCACTTCAAGTCCTGGGAGATTATAGATCCCACAAACTTGAAGGATTCCACAACTGCCACAGCAGTATTAAATATAAAGAGAAGGTATAATATTGTAGTACCACTCTTGAAGTCCACTGTAATCTCCACAGTTTTAAGAGTGTTCAGTTTCTGATTATTCTGACTACACCAAAGGGTGAGCTGCTTAACCTCCTGTTAGCGTAGAGGGAGAATAGCAATGGGGAGACCACACATCCTTGGGGAGCACCTGCATTGATCGTGCGATAGCTAGATGTAAATTTCCCCAGTTTTACCTGCTGTTTCTTATTGGTTAGAAAGTTGGTGATCCTTTGACAGGTGGAAGCAGGAACAAAAAGTTGGTAGTTTCAAGTGAAGAAGTTCTGGAATTGTATTAAATGCAGAACTGAAGGCCACAAACAGAATCCTTGCATATGTCCCTGGGTTGTCAAGATGTTGCAAGATATAGTTCAGGCCCATATTATTGCATCATCCACTGACTGGTTCTCTCAATAAGCAAACTGAAGGGGGTTCAATGAGGGACCTACAATATCCTTTAAGTGAGCTAACACCAACCTCTCAAAAGTCTTCATGATCACTGATGTCAAAGCAACAGGCATGTAGTAATTCAGTCGTGTTATAGTGGATTTTTTAGGCACTGAAATGATTATGGCTTGTTTGAAACATAAGGGAACTTCACACAGCTCTGTATTATTTATGTAGCTTTATATTTACAGATGCCTCAGATTTTGCGTGGAGGAGCAGTTTCTATGAGGGTAAAGGTGTAAAGCCTGTGAAACTCCTCAGACTAAGTAAAAAACACAAATATCTAAGAGATTTTGGCTGTGATTCATGCCTTAAAAATCTCTTTATCTGTGGTCCTCAGAACCTCTTTGGGTGATTACAGGCATCACCACAGTGATGTGATTGATAAACCGGTGGGCTGGGGTCCATCAGGTTGTAACCTCTGTGCAAACTGGCTAAGATGGCTTGGGAGGCAACTCCACAACATTCCTTAATTCTCCAAGCATTTTGATTCTGTCAGAGCAGGAAATAGCTGAACAGGACCAGAACAGACCCTCATAAATAGTAATTGAACATGGGGTATTGTAGGGGGTTATGCAGTTTTGGGGAACACCTCAAACAGACCTGTTTGCCTACTTTCAGTACAGACAACTTATCAAGTTCTGCTCCAAGGTTCCTTGCAGGCAAGCATGGAAAACAGATGCATTTTTTATTCATGTGGTAAGGAATGTTCGTTTACGTATTTGCATACTTTACACTGATATCTAGGGTAATTCTGAAGATTCAGAAGGACTTGACAAAAGTCATTGTGTTGACTCCCTTTTGGCCAAGGCAGCATTCATTCTTCCTTCTTATGGAATTGGTCAAGGGCAATTGCTGCAGTCGTCCTCACAGACTGAACCTACTCACACTGTTCGGCACACACCAGTGTCAAACAACTTCAACTAATTTCCTAGATGATTCAGTTTTGATTCCTTTTGGCCACCTCTTTGTAAAGGAGGCAAGAAAAGGAAATCTTATTCTGGCAAGTGGAAATGTTTTTCAAGTCGGGGCCTAGCCAGTAGAAAGGGCCTTATCAGAGATTATGTACTAGTGGTTTTGAAATATTTGCATGAATTTTTTTCCTCTGGTCTCTCTTACTCTTCTGTCAAGATACATCTTGCAGACATTTTACCATTTCCCCCCATGGAGACTTCTCTCTTTTTTCTGCTTTTTGTAAAACAGTTTATTTAGGGTGGTTACATATTAAGCCTCTTAGAAAACAACTGACCCCATCCTGGGGTATTAACGTTGTGCTGGAACAAGTTAGCTATGTCTCCCTTTAAACTAACTCATCATTCTGATTTGAGGTTCATTACTGGGAAAACTGTTCTTGTTCTAATATCTGCAAGTAGTGCAGAGTTGCAAGTCATCATAATGGGTGATCTTCCTTTGAGACAGGGTCTCATTAAGAACAAATCTGTCATTTATGCCAAGAGTTGTTTCAGAGTTTACTTAGAATCAGAACATCAGTCTCCCAATGTTCTATTCAGATCCTCAGAACCAAGGAGGAAGGATTCTACATACTCCAGACATACATAAGCAGCTCATGTACTATCTTGATGGGATGAAATCCTGTAAAAAACTATATCAGCTATTTATTTCATATGATGTGACTAAGAAAGGACAACCCGTGTCAAAACAGACTATTCTGAGATGGCTGTCATCACCTATTGACTTTTGTTTTGCCTGCTGTGGTAAATCAGTTCCAGGCAGTATAAAACCACATATGTTAAGTTGTCTATCTCGCCTTCATTCTTGCTGGATGGGTTCGGAGCCGACCTCGGCTCCGACTCGGCCACTCTAAAGCTCGAGAGTTGGTTCCACCGGCTCGAGGCTCCCCTTACATCCCACAATGCTAGGCGATAGTTACCTCAGATCTCGTTTGCCGCTACAGCTTCGAGGTTGGTTTTTCTACCGGTTCCTGGTGAGTTTAAGCTTTTTCTATTAAAAGTTACTCTGTTTCCCCCTTTTTTAGTTTAATTATTGTCAAATTAGTGTAGTTCATTGAACTTTATCCCCGACCTAATTTTTTTCCCGTTTTTTCTTTAAAAGAACTTTTAGTTCTTCCCTTGGGCCTTCCCTTCCCTAGGGAGTGTTTGTGTAGTTTAAGCTACTGTTTATTGTACTTTATTTTTTTAGTATTTTTACTAAAGTAATTTTTTCTGACAGGGTATAACTGGTGTGTTTGAGTGTGTGTTTGTGTTCACCAGTTAGGCTATGTCTAAAGAAGCAAAGGTCTCCGGATTCAAGAAGTGTGATGCGTGCTGTCAGAAAATGTCTCTGACAGACGCTCACACTTCTTGTGTCTATTGTCTGGGGCCTTTGCACCTGCAGGACTCCTGTGCTGTCTGCCATGGCTTCAGCCCCAGGGTCCTGCAGGAAAGAAAAACAAGCTTATATTGAGAGGCTTGTTGAAGCCTGAGGATTCCCTGTCTGTCTCAACAGGGAAGCCCTCCAAAGCATCGAGGTCTTCGGCTCCGGCTTCTGAGCCGAGACCTCAGGTTGTTCAACCTTTGCCTTTATCGGCTCCGGCTGGAGCCGATAAGACTCAGTCCACAGTTTCTGTGGCTTTCGGCTCGCCGGAGTCGAGGTTATCGAGGTACCCGTGTCGGCTCCGACAAGATCTTGAGCCGACAACCAGAAAGAGGTCTAGGTCACCTTCTCTTGGCTCCGTTCATTCGGCTCCAGGATCTCCCCTGCTGTCTGAACGGAGCCAAAGGTCTCATTCCTCTAGGTCATCGAGGTTGTCCGATCATGACCTTCAGAGGGTGGTGAGTCGACTACTCAAGTCTGAGGCACTAGCCCAGATGCTTCAGAGCCCGACTCATCAGTCGGTGCCTGTCGGTCCATCAACTCCTTCCTCCTTCGACTCTTTTGAGCTCGGAGCCGGGTCGTGTCGGAACCGAGACTGTGGTTACCTCGGAGCCGAGACAATTGTCTTCGGCTCCGTCGTCGGCTCCGTTTTCTTCCATGGAGGAATCTCGGCGCCGGACTTCCCTCGTCGGCTCCGAGGGGGTGAGTGGCATCGGACCCTTGTCCGACCCCCCTCTCCCTCTCGGTGCTTCGGCGCTGGTGAGTTCGGCTCCGACATCGGCCTCGGAGCCATCACTGTCGGTGCCGAGGGCTCCTTAGCTCCTCGGAGCGGGGACCTCTGGCTCTGCCTGACAGGGGTGCTTTCGAGGTCATGCGGAGTGTGTTAGAGCCTGGCTCTACTCCACAGTCGGCTCCGTCAGCCCCTCCCTCTATGCTGCCTCAGGGTAAGTCGACTCACTCCCTCATCCCTGACCGCAGAGAGCCAACTCCTCAGGAGCTCCCTTTGGGGATTTCATCCTCTTCCGAGGCCTCTCCTGATTTGGCAGAAGAGCCCGCTCGGAAGAGGAAGTGCAAGAGGAAGCACATTGACTCACCTGAGTCTATCACGTCGGACACAGATCTGGATGATTCTGAGGGTTCCCCCCATTCCCCTTCTGAAGATGTCTCATTTGCAGACATTCTGGAGATCCTTAAACAGAGGGAAATTGGCCAGCCCTCAACCCTTCGGAGGACGAATCTGTGTATCTTGAGGCGTTTGGCTCTCGTCCTTCCACCTCCTGGGTGTCCCCCCTTGACCCCCTCATGCAGGTGGTTGCAAAAGGCATGGACGGCTCCTGATTCAGTGGACCCCACTCCCAGGAGACCCTCCAAATTCATCACAGCTCCATCAGACAAGGAATTTTTATCAAAAGGAGTCTCTGTGGATGCTATGGTGGTTGCTGCCGCCACAAAGAAGGAACTGGCTGATCCTTCAGTGCCTGTCCATCCACCTAACAAGGAATCTAGGTCCATGGATAGGTGCGGAAGCGGATGTTCTCCTCAGCGACATTTACTATGCGTCGCTGAATTACCTGTGCCATTTCACTCGTCTTCAAAGAGACTTGATCAAAGCGAGTGAAATGCTGAAGGACGCTACAGCTGCGGGTTTCCAAGAGAAAATGAACATGCAGCTGGCTATCCTTAATTCTATTTCCAACTCCTCCATGCCTCCTCTCTTATGCGGCCGATGGAGCGAGCAGAGCCGCAGGAACAGGGGTAGCCTTACGTAGGCACGCCTGGATGCGGCTATGCAATTTTGCGGAACCTTTCAAGACGTCTTTCACGAACTCCCCCTTTGATGGATCATCTCTTTTTGGTCCACAAGTGAAAGAAACCCTGACTAGGTGCGAGACTGATGGCAAGACCCTTTCTGCCGTCGGAGTCCGTTTTCTACTCCTTCTAGGCCTTACCCCAAAGGCCAGAAGGGGAAAGATGTGGTTCCGTAAACAATCCCAAGGGACTTAGCCTGGCGACAGAGTCGGTTCCCGCCAGAGGCAGAGGGGGAACAACAATGGTAGACGCCGCCCTAGAGGCAGAGGGGTCCGCAGAACCAGGGCAATCGAGAAACGTTCTCCGAGAAGCCCTTTCAGCATCCCTGAGGTGTTGCCCGACTGCCCATCTTCGGAGGCAGTCGGGGGAAGATTGTCACTGTACCCAGAAGCCTGGCTATCCTTGACACAAGACAAATGGGTACAGTCCATCATTTCCGAAGGTTATTCTATTCCCTTTCTTCGTTTTCCAAATCAGTCAAAAAAATCCCTTCCAGATGTTCCACCCGCTCAAAGGGATCTTGCAGCTTTGGAAATTTCAAAACTGCTTGCAAAAAGAGCTATTCAGCCAGTGCCAGCAGACCAACTAGGATCCGGAATCTACTCAAGGTTCTTTTTAGTTCCAAAGAAAACAGGGGACTGGAGACCAATTTTGGATCTCAGTATCTTGAACAGATCAGTCAAGAAAACAAGATTTCGGATGGTCACGCTGCAATCCATTCTTCCCCTATTGGGAAAAGGAAACTGGATGTGCTCTATAGACCTTCAGGACGCGTACTATCACATAAAAATGAACAGGCGCTCCAGAAGATTCCTCCGCTTCAGGCTGGGAACCAGTCATTTTCAATTCAGGGCCCTGCCCTTTGGTCTCACCACTGCCCCCCGGGTGTTTACCAAATGCATGGCAGTGGTAGCTTCTCACCTGAGACGACAAGGATTCCAGGTGTTTCCATATTTGGACGACTGGCTCCTCACAGCTCCCACCAAGCATCTCCTTCTGATGGCCAGAGATTACACTTTTCGCGTCTGTCAAAGACTGGGTATCTCAATAAATTGCGAAAAGTCTGTTTTGTCGCCTTGTCGTACTATTACCTACATAGGCGCAAAATTAGATACTGTAAACATGTCTGCAACTCTAATGAACCAAAGGATATCAGACATTCAAAAATTGGTATCACTACTTCTCAACAACAACAGAGCCAAAGCCAGGTTAGTTCTAAAGGTGTTGGGAATCATGGCAGCGCGCATGCCCACCTTGGATTGGCGAGATACCACATGCGGATTCTTGAGTGGATGCTCTTTTGTCAATGGTCATACCAGGAACTTCCAATGTCTCACAGGATTATGATCACGCAGCGTGCAAAAGCATCTCATGTGGTGGATGTCTTCCCCCCAGCTCCTGTTGGGGAGACCATTTGTTCCACCTCCTCCGGTTGCTACTCTGACAACGGATGCCTCCCTGATCGGGTGGGGGGGGGCATTATCAGGGCAGGACAGTCCAGGGCACATGGCAACCAAACGAATGCCACTTGCACATAAATGTTCTGGAGATGAGAGCAGTGCTTTTAGCGTTGCAAGCCCTTCAACACTCTCTTCCCTTGGGAACGATTGCAATCCAGACAGACAATATGTCTGTAGTGTGGTACATCAACAAACAAGGTGGAACCAGATCATACCCCCTGTGTCGAGAAGCACTCAGACTGTGGCAATGGGCGATTTCTTCTCAGCGTTTTCTGATAGCAACGCACATCCGGGAAGTCCAGTCACATTGCGGACAAGTTGAGCAGAGCTATTCTCATGCCTCACGAGTGGTCTCTGAAAGACTCTGTAGTGAGAGAGATTTTTCTCAAGTGGGGTCAGCCTTGCTGCGATCTTTTTGCTACTCCCCAAAACAGCAAGTGCAGAGAATACTTCACTCTATTCCCCTTACCAGGCCAACCCAGCAGGGACGCTAGTCCAAGTTTGGCCCCGGGGACTTCTGTATGCATTTCCTCCTTTCCCACTGATCTCTCAAGTAATACAGAAAGCTATCGCTCAGAAGGCCTCATTGATCCTCATTGCTCCTTTCTGGCCTCGACAAGTGTGGTTCCCCTTTCTGCATCGATTTCTTGTGGAGCGACCGTGGAATCTGGACCTAGTTCCAGATCTTTTGATCCATCAGTCGGGTCAGTTTCATCGCTCCCTCCTCTCTCTGAACCTCACTGCTTGGTTCCTCCACTTCCAACCGTAGCCAGGCTTCCTCAATTATCTCACTCTGTTAGAGATATTTTGATAGCTTCCCATAAATCTTCCACTCGAAAGATTTATTTGAGTAAGTGGAAACGATTTTCATATTGGGCACAAGGAAAGGACGTAGATCCTTTCACCGCTTCCATCCAACTAGTCCTCGATTTTCTTGCTGAACTCTTCCATGCAGGTTCATCTCCATCTACTCTTAAGGTTCAATTGGCAGCTATTTCTAATTTCCATGTGGGTATTTCTGAATCTGCCCTAATGTCCCACAAACTCTGCAAAGCCTTTTTGAAAGGAGTTTTTCTTCTCAGACCTCCTGTAAGAAATCCTCCTTCTCCTTGGGACCTAAATTTAGTTCTTGCTTCTTTGATTCTTTCCCCTTTCGAACCTGCAGCTTCATGTTCCTTAAAGTTATTATCATGGAAAACTCTCTTTCTGGTGGCTATCACATCAGCTAGAAGAATTTCAGAACTTCAAGCACTCAGTTGTCGCTCTCCTTACCTTGTGTTCCATAAGGACAGAGTTTCCTACGAACTAACCCGTCCTTTTGCCTAAGGTGGTTTCAACATCAAATCTAAACCAATGCATTGACCTCCCTGTTTTTTCCGGAGTATTCAAATAGGTCTGAACAAAATTACACTGTCTGGATGTTCATCGTCAATTAAGGTACTACTTGGACAGGACGAAACAATTCAGAAAATCTGATCAGCTGTTTGTCTCCTATGCGGGAAAGCAGAAAGGGCCTTCCAGTTTCAAAGGTATCTTTATCCAGATGACTAACATCTCTGAGTACCCTTGTTTATGAGATCAGACACCAAACACTGCCTAATAAGCCTAAAGCCCATTCCACCAGAGCTTTGGCTACTTCTCTAGCCTTCCAAGACAGACTGCCTATTGACACCATTTGTGCAGCGGCTACTTGGGCTACTCCTCACACTTTTATTTCCCATTATAAGTTGGATTTAGCTTCTAGGCATAGAGCTAATTTTGGTTCCACTGTTCTCAGGAGTCTGTTCCGTTAGGCCACCCGGGACAAGGTGCTAGGGACGCGGTCCCATCCAGCAAGAATGAAGGAGATAGACAACTTAACATATAGAAGTTATGTTCTTACCATAACGCTCCATGTTAGTTGTCTTCTTCTCGCCTTCTTCTTGGCCCCACCCTCCTTCCCCTGGCCTGGACAGACCTAGAGGAGTTGTGATCGTGACCTCTCTTTCTACCACCTCTTTCTTAACTATATGCTATTATGCATATTTCTTGTTTCAGGATGTAGGTCACCCTTCTTCTTCCTGTTGTTAGAGGTGGATTCTGTTTTTACAGTTATACTGTTTCTGTTATAAGCTGGGGTTAGCTTACAAACGAGATCTGAGGTAACTATCGCCTAGCATTGTGGGATATAAGGGGAGCCTCGAGCCGGTGGAACCAACTCTCGAGCTTTAGAGTGGCCGAGTCGGAGCCGAGGTCGGCTCCGAACCCATCCAGCAAGAAGAAGGCGAGAAGAAGACAACTAACATGGAACGTTATGGTAAGAACATAACTTCTATTTTTGGAGACTTGGTAATTACAATGACATATTGGAAAGGGGTGGACTTTGGAAGCATTCTAGAAGCAACAGCTTGGTCCTCTGTATGTACATTTATGAAGCATTACAAACTGGATTCCTTTTCCAGGTCCAGGGCTGGCTTTGATAGGACCATTCTCCATTGGCTCCTTGACCCTTATCCTTCCTTCTTCCAGGTTGGATAGGCTTTGGTATTCAACCCTTGTAGCCAAAAGACCACTGCAGCAGAGAGAGAAAGATGGACATAGTACAGTTGTGCAGGTTGTCCTTAACAGTAGATGTTGGAATTCCTCACTGCTGCATTAACCACACCTCACCCTCCATAACCCTACTTCTTTACATTGTTAGCTATTGGGATATAATGTTATTTGTTACTATTTATCTTTTAAAGGTACAGGATAACTGCAATCTTCTCTCAGAGTAGTCAAAGTCCTGTGTCTGCTGCATGTCCAGTCAGAGTCAGAAAAAAGGTCTGGAAGGGAGACGGAGATTTGTGAAGCCAGCTGGTTCTTGTGTCATAGACAGGATATAACCCATATAGTCAAAAGGTGACTGCAGCAGTGAAGAGTTTCAGCATCTGCTGTTTTGGTAAGTGCAACTTACACAACTGTACTTTCCATTTTTGAGGACACAGAGCATTGCAGGCATGCAGTCAGTGTCACACACTGGTACATAGCCTGGAACTTCTCTTCATGGGTGATATGTGTTGGGCTGTGCCCCATGGTATGCCTCCTCGCTATGGTCTAGCAAGGTCCCATAGTTCTACGTTATCCTTGCCATGGGACTGATGCAGCCTCAGTATGGTTAGTCTGCACAGTAGACATTGATTGCAAGCGCATAGTGGAAGTCAGGACTCATCACTTGAGTACGTGTTCTTTGACAGCCTGAAGAGGAGACACTAGCAAGTCACATAGCGACTCCCTAACACTGTCTTTAGAGGATGTGATCCGTAATGCACTGTGACCACCCAAAGTCCTGGGCCTCTGACTTCACTCTCATGACCCTGACAAACATTGTAGTGCTGCATTCACCTGTTCCCACTCCTCAGTCTTGCAGGTAGTGATAGTGATGACTATGCCCTATTCATCCCTTAACATGTGAAGTTGTTTAATCTCGCCGTTTGTTCTTTACCCGTGGTCCGGAGCTGATCCATCAGCTCCGTTTCAGCCGCTTTCCAAGCTCAAGATCTTTGAGTAGCTTGAGGCACAGTCCCTATCCCATGATGCTCTCCTACCAAACCCCTGATCTAGTTTGCCGCTGCAACTGATCGCACGATCTTCGGAGGAAGCTCGGGCCAGTAACCTTTTTTTCTTCTAAGAAGGATATATAATTACTTATTTAGCTGTAAGAGATCAGATATTTGTGAGACTTTTCATATTTCTCGTAATTGTTGTTCAGTGAGTTAACTGTATATTATTTTTTGTCTTTCTAATTCAGAGCGGTTGCTCCTAGGCCTTTAGCCTTTCTTTAGTTGAGTTTTACTTGACAGGGCTCTGTCAAATTTAATTCCCTATCCCCTGCTTGTTGATAGTTGCTTAGCCTGGTTGTATCTGAACATTTTTGTGTCAAGACCTTATAAAATAATTCTTGTAGTCAATTGCAGTTCAGGGATCTGAACTTTCTAGAAGTTCTTAGTGGATGTTAACATTATTGACTTTATTGTGTATCAGGGATCTGATATTTGTGTGTTTTGCTTTGATGATATGTCTGAGAAACAAAAATCTGGATTTAAGAGGTGTGACTGTGGACAGAAGATGTTCATCACCGATATCCACATTTCTTGTGTGTACTGCTTGGGTCCACTACATTTGCAAGAGGATTGCTCTATCTGCTGTTACTTCACTGGCAGGGTTTTATTAGAAAGGTGAAGGAAATTGATGGATAGAGGGCTTTTGAAGCCAGACTTTCAAGAAGCATTAGACAAGACTGAGCCGACCTCCAAGTCCTCTAAGGGGTCGAAGTCTTCTAAGGTGTCATCGGAGCACAAGTCTTCTGCTCCGAGCACCTCTGGGAAGACTCTGTCACCGGCTCTGCAGCCTTCAGATCCATGTACCGAAATCTTACCTCTGAACCAAACCACAGTGTTGGAGCCGGTGTCAGAAGTTTTAAAGTCCCCGATCCTTAGGTCGGTGGCTTCTTCGGCTCCTTTAACCCATTCTTCCGGTACCCTTTCCGACATCGATGTGGACCACGTGGTGCAGAGACTTTTGGTGAACCCAGCCCTGGCCAAATTGCTTTCAGCTTCGGCCCAACTGATTTTGAAGCCTGTGACCCCCCTGCAGCGATTTCTGCTCCACCGAGGCCAGTTGAGCCTTCGGAGCCAGAAAGAGAGGATCTGATAGTGGTGGAACCCTCGGAGCTTAGGCCTGTTCCAGTGACCTCGGCCCTGTCGACCTTGACTTCTTCGGTTCTGATCGAAGAGTCTCTGAGTCGACACTCTCTCGCTGGTTCCGGGGGAAAGAGTCGAACTGACACCTCAGTTCCGACTCTCCCTTTCTGGGCTTCAGCACAGATGAGCTCCGTCCTCTGGTTCAGAACTTGTGGTCTCGGCCCCTGGGAGGTTGCCGTATTCTTCGGAACCGACAGACTCCTTGGGTCAGGAAAACGGTGCCTTCGATGCCATGAGGAGGGTCATGTCTGCAAAGAACCTTACCTCTTAGGCTCTTTCCTCTTCCTCCCCTAAAGGGCCACGTTCTGTCCCTACACCGCAGGTCCCTATGAAGCGTCGAGACCCAGAGCCTCCGGTAACCCCATTGGGCGACCCCTGCTTGACGGAGACTTCACCAGACGTGCCCCCACTGATGAAGTCCCCAGAAAGAGAGTGTGCAAGAGGAGGCATTTGGATTCCCCTCAGGAATCCTTAACATCTGACACCGACTTAGAGGAATCAGAAGGGTCGCCACGGTCCTCCTCTAAGGATGTCTCATTTGCAGATATCCTGGAAATATTAAGGCAGGGGGGTGACTGGCAGTCCCTTACCCCTACTGAGTATGAGTTGGTGCAACTTGAAGGCCTTTGGTTCTCAACCTTCTACCTCCTGGGTTACTTTGCCCTTTGATGAATTAATGGACTTGGTCGCTCGAAGGGCATGGGAGTCTCCTGATTCCATGGAACCGGTCCCTCAGAGGTCCAACAAATTTATCACCTCCCCTCAAGACAGGTCTTTTCTTACGAAGGGAGTCCCTGTTGATGCCATGGTCGTGGCGGCGGCTACCAAGAAAGAGATGTCAGAAACCTCTTCTTCTGTTCATCCACCTAATAAAGACTCTAGGAAGATGGACAGATAAGGGAAATGCATCTTTAGTTCTGCAATATTTGCAATGAGATCGTTTAACTATTTAACCCACTTTACCTGTCTTCAACGAGATCTCCTCAAAGAGCTTGGTGATACTCTACAGGGCAAAACAGATGATGCTGTTTCTGAGAAAGTAATGGCACAGCTTAACACCCTTAATTCTATTGTGAACTCGTCCATGCGGCTCATGTGTTATGCAGCTGATGGATCAAGCCGGGCAGCAGGTTCAGCAATAGCTCTGCGGAGACAATCTTGGATGCGCTTATGCTCCTTTGCGGAAGCCTTCAAGTCTTTCTTTGTTAATATCCCATTTGATGGCTCTTCCTTGTCTGGGCCTAAAGTCAGGGAGACACTCACTAGGTGTGAGCAGGAAGGAAAGACTCTATTTGCAGTAGGAGTACATTTTTTTCCACCCCCACTAGACCATACCCCAAAGGGCAGAAAGGTGGAAAAATGCGGTTCCGAAAGTCCCAATGAGCTTTCCAGAACACACGTAGTGAACCCCCCTCCAGGGGCAGAGGAGGGGGGTATAATGGTAGACGCCACCCAGGCGGCAGAGGGGGTCCGCAGAACCAGGGTGACAGGGAGCAGTTCCTTGGCAAGCCCTATCGGCGCTCCTGAGAGGAGACCCGACTGTTCTGCTCTGGACGCAGTCGGGGGTTGCACAGCTTTATACCCAGACGCCTGGCTAGGAATTGCATCAGATTCTTAGGTAAAAAGCATAGCTACCAGAGGTTACATCATTCCCTTTTCAGAATCCCCTTCCATTCGTACAAGAATCCCAGATGTTCCACCCAGACTGCGGAATCAAGCAGCCATAGAAATTCAAAGACTGCTAGAAAAAAAGAGTCATCCAGCCAGGCCCGGCGGACCAGATATGATCCGGAACTTACTCCAGGTTTTTTTTTCATTCCAAAGAAAACAGGGGACTGGAGGCTCATCTTAGACCTCAGCAAACTAAACACCTTTGTCAAAAAGGAAAAGTTCCGGATGGTTATGCTTCAATCGATACTTCCGTTTCTCGAAACAGGCGATTGGATGTGCTCTATAGATCTCAAGGATGTGTACTACCACATCAAAATGGCCAGGCCATCCAGCGATCACTTGCGTCTCCGGCTGGGGGCCAGTCGCTACCAATTCCGAGTTCTGCCCTTTGGTCTCACCACAGCCCCCAGAGTGTTCACCAAATGTATGGCAGTGGTCACGGCTCACCTGAGACGTTTAGGATTCCGGGTATTTCCATATCTGAACGACTGGCTCCTCACCGCCACCACCAGGCATCAACTGATTCGTGCCAGAGATTACACTATCAACCTGTGTTCCAGACTGGGCATAACATTAAATTTTGAAAAATCTGCTTTATTGCCATCACAGCATATTTCCTTTATAGGAGCAGTTCTAGACACCACCACCTCCCTGGTCAGATTGCCTCAAGAAAGGGTAATATCTTTACAAAGTCAAGTGTCGGATTTGTTAATGGAAAGGAAAGTTCCGGCATTCCAGGTTCTGAAGCTGTTAGGCACCATGGCAGCAACACTCATAGCGGTTCCTCTGGGACGAATGTACATGAGGATACTCCAGTGGTTACTATTCACACAGTGGTCTTATCAACAGCTTCTAATATCACACAAGATTCTTCTGACAAATGCCACCAAGTTACTGTAGGTCGCCCATTTGTACTTCCCCCTCCCCCTCCCACAGCCACAGTGACCACAGATGCTTCCCTGATAGGGGGGGGTGGGGCTGTTTCAGGGAAGAACTGTCCAAGGCACTTGGTCAGACATTGAATCTCATTTGCACATCAGTGTCCTAGAGTTGAGAGCGGTGTTTCTAGCATTGCAACACTTTCACGACTCTCTGCCTCGAGACACAATTGCAATACAGACAGACAAACATGTCTGTAGTCTGGTACATCAACAAGCAAGGGGTAACCAAGTGTCTTACCCCTTATGCCGAGAGGCCCTGAGAATTTGGCAGTGGGCTGTATCCACCGGGCGCTTTCTGATAGCAACGCACATACCCGGGTCATCCAACGTGATAGTGGACAAACTGAGCAGAGCCGTTCTGTTGCCTCACGAGTGGTCCCTCAAAGAACGAGTGGCGGAAAGGATATTCAGCAGATGGGGCCAGTCTTGCTGCAACCTTTTTGCATCCCCGATGAATGCCAAATGCAGAAGCTACTTTGCCCTGTACCCTCCACCGGGGGACAGCCCAAGGGACTCACTCGTACACGATTGGCCCTCAGGTCTCCTTTATGCCTTCCCTCCAATCCCGCTGATCCCCAGATTCTTGCAGAAAGCCAAAAGCTTGGGAAGGACTGTTATTCTAATAGCCCCTTTTTGGCCTCAGCAAATATGGTTCCTCCTCCAAGTGGAAGAACCTTGGGTTCTGATCCCAATGCCAGACCTTCTGACTCATTCGTCTGGAGTTCTTCATCCCTCTCTTGTCTCCCTCAAACTGACAGCTTGGCTGCTCCACTTCCCAAACTAGCCAGGTCACATGATTTGTCTCCAGTATTCAACATGTTCTTGTTTCCTCTAACAAAGTCTCCACCAGGAAACTTTATAACAGCAAATGGAAGCAATTTGTTCATTGGACTTCTCAGCATGGCATTGATCCCTATGTCGCCCTTATTGATAGTATTCTGGAATTCTTGACTTTGCTCTTCCACAATGGTGCGGCAGCTTCTACGATAAGGGTTCAGTTGGCTGCCATATCTAACTTCCATGTGGGATGCAGTGGTTCTAACATTATGTCCCACAGATTATGTAAAATATTTTTGAAAAGAACTCATCACCTTAGGCCACCTATCAGACAACCTGTTACTCCCTGGAATCTGAATTTGGTACTATCTCAACTCATTCTTCCCCCTTTTGAGCCTGCATCATCTTGTCCTTTGAAGTTCCTTTCTTGGAAGACAATTTTCCTAGTGGCCATTACTTCGGCGCGTAGAGTTTCTGAACTACAAGCACTTTCTATCAGGCCTCCATATCTAGTCTTTTACCCCGACAGAGTGTCTTTAAGAACAAATCCAACCTTTCTCCCTAAGGTCTGGTCCGAGGAAAACTTAAACCAGTCTATTGACCTTCCTACTTTTTTCAGACATCATGCTAATAGATTGGAGTACATGTTACATAAGCTTGATGTTCACAAACAATTGAGGTTTTATTTGGACAGAACAAAAGAATTTAGGAAATCTGATCAACTATTTGTTTCCTATGCAGACAATAAGAAAGGTTTTTCGGTATCCAAAGTTACATTGTCCAAATGGATTTCTGATTGTATAAAATTTGTATATTCTTCAGCTAAACAACCTTTAGAACGTGTAATGAAAGCTCATTCTACCAGGGCTGTTTCTACGTCTTTAGCCCACGCAGCCCGTTTACCTTTGGACACAATTTGTGCATCTTCTACTTGGTCCAAACCTCATATGTTTATCACTCATTACAAAGTGGACAGGGCTTCCTTTGCTTCCACCGTTCTCAGGAATGTACTCCTGTGAGCCGCCCAGGATTAGGGTGCTTGAGACGATACCCACGTGTAAAGAACAAACGGCGAGATTGAACAACTTCACATAAAGAAGTTATGTTCTTACCATAACGTTCCATGTGAGTTGTTCATCTCGCCTTTGTTCTTGCACTCCCTCCCACCTTCCCCCTTCAGGTTATGGAAGAACGAGTATGACTGGTGGTCTGATTGGTCTTGCTAGTATCCTTCTTTCCAACCAGATTATTGTTTAGCTATTGTAAATAGTTGTGTACTATATACATGTTGTAATTTGGTTGCTTAGTGTGTTTTTTTCTTGCTGGTTCAGCAAACTAGATCTGGGGTTGATAGGAGAACATCATAGATAGGGACTGTGCCTTGAGCTACTCAAAGATCTTGAGCTTGGAAAGCAGCCGACTCGGAGCCGATGGATCGGCTCCGAACCACATCTAAAGAACAAATGCGAGATGAACAACTCACATGGAACGTTATGGTAAGAACATAACTTCTTTTTTTGTGTGTTGATATGTGATGTACATTATGCCGAGTTTATGCACGGTCCAGCACAGCTTGAATATTACAGCATGCATCATATTATTCTGTGTTGTCTGTATTGTGGCTCATAGCTGTGGACCAGATTCTGATGCTTTGCAAGTGCTACTTATGTATTGGGGCATTGTTGCCTCCAGTGTAGCGCTATTGCTGCTTTATCATCTCCTCTGTCACCTTCCTGCATTGCTGTTGCTACATCATGTGCAGCATATCCTGCTGTAATGTTACCTGGAAGCACAAACTGTCCTTGCAAGACCATATTGTGTTGTATGGCTTGCAGTGCAGTTATTTTGCTACGTATGTGAAGACTATTCACTTCCATGAGACACTACAGTGTAAACAATACACTCTACCCTTCAGGAGTTGTAAAGCATGTTCCACATTGTTTCTGGTGTCATCATGACTCAGGTTGTAAGCCGTTTTCTCGTGGAGTGTAGGGTATAAATGAGTTTGTCCTCTGTAGCTCAGGGGCACATCAGGCATCATCTGCAGTACACATAGTGTAGTATTGTAGTTGGCCGGATTCCAACATGCATGCTGGTTGTCTTTATAGCCCATTCTGTCTGAAGTATGTGTATGCACCTGCTAGCCAGGTGACTGTGTAGGAAGTCCCCTCACAGGAATCATTGGTATTGTTCAAAAGTGTGCCATGTTTGGGAATTCTTTGTGAGCTGCCTAGGTGGCATATGGACCCAGTATAGTTCATTTAGGCTACCTGGCCAGTTGGGGAGTGGTAGACCTTCCTGTTTATTTATCTCCGCATTTGGACCATGTGGGACCTTAATAACAACATGGGTGTAATCCTTGGTGACAGAAATCTTAAAGAAGCCTGCACTTTCATAGAGTGCATGCTCAGTGGTATTCTTCTCTAATGTCATTAGGAACCATATATGCCCCTCACCATGTTGTGGCATACTGTTGAGGAATTGGTTAAATATTCATGATGCAACTGTCTGAGATGTAATCAGTATGTCTCTTGCCCCCCTGCACATTGCTTGAGAGCCTATGGTTAGGATGGTCAATGCTGTATGTCATCTTTGTGCCCATGGGGATGGGCATACCATGGATACCTCTTAGTTCCACTTGTGGCCAACACAATTTGACAAGATCCCACAATATATCCCTAGTATATCTCTTTCTACTCTGAAGAGAACAGGTATCTGATTGTCAGATGTTGCTATGTGAGTCACTGCCTACATCAGCTTTGTTAGTGCAGGTGGCATTCAGCAGAAGCACTGCCAGCACTTGCTCCAGTGCTTACAGGCATATGCTGTTTTTAACACCTTTATTATCTTCAATTTTATATAGTGACATGGGTACATCTACAGCTATAAAAGAGAAAGCAAACCATTATAAATATTTTTTTCCTTTTCATGTGTTGTACATAAATAGATGTCCTTCCTTATCACTGTTTCACTATTTTTACTCTCTGAACATCCTGTTGTGGGTAGCTGAATGTCTGGATGTCTGAATGTCTGGCTAGCATACTAAAGACTTTACACCTTCTGAGCATCATACATCAGATGTATGTCCTACGTGCAAGGTGTAAGCTACATGTGTGACATATGGACGTCTAATCCTCAGAACTTTGCTGACAGTCCAAACGCAACCTCTGAATTCAGTCTGTACACAGTTCACAGAGTTAGTTCATCTACTGAGGCTTCTAAAAATAAGTGCTCCAGTGGGGTTCCTTCTTTTCTTTTTTCCTCCTTGTAGTTTGTTTTTATGTCATCCAGGAAAGGAAGATGCGAGTGTGGGAAGCAGATTTTCCTTAAAGATTGACATGTGAAGTGCATTTTTTGTTTGGGCACTACACTGCACAGTATGAGATATGTCAGGCATTTGTCCCTAAGGTTCTGTGCAGGTGTCTGTCAACCCTTTCTATTTATTTAGAAAAACAGTGTCTGAAGCTTATGCCTCAGATTACCAGGGCCGAATCTGCCTGCCCCAAAGTTCAGCCACCACTTAAGAAAAAAGCCAGAAAAGCATGTACTGATCCTGCTGTTGTCCAGAATTCACCAGATGTCTCCATCGGGTTGGATGAAGAACCCAAGGACGATCTGGTTCCAGAGTCAGTGTTACAAACCAGTTGGAGGCCAGCATAGAGTGGTCCACCCATATGTCTGCCGAGGCTGTGCATACTTCTAGTGTAGATATAGAGTGGGAACCAGAGATAATTATATCTGAGGGTCCTAGGGGGATTCTCCAAATATTAATTAGGGAAGAGGTGCCTTGTACCCTCACTGAAACTGGGCAGGGGTCTGAACCTCTTGGATTTGTTCACGCAGATATTCCTTTAAAAAAAGAAACAGTAAAACAAATGTGGCCTCTGTGGCTAAGGGTTCTCACAAAAAGGGGCAAAACTTTACTCAGGGGACTTTCTGGCCCTGAAACCCCCATAAAGGTTTTTCTGTACATGATTTTGCCTCTTAGTCTTTCACATCTTCTAAAAGGCCAAGGATTCTGATTCTTCATAGGTTCATAGGTTTATACTAGGCTATCTGCCCCAAGGCATTTATAAGCCTAGCCCGAATTTTTGTGGCTTACGCCACCCCTTATATGAAAAAATACTGTACCCATTAGTTTGTTGTGCCTCTGTCCAGCAGTGACACAGAGATGATTCCCGGGGTAAACCTACGATCTCCCATCCACAGGTCAAGATTTCTCTTGAACAGAGCCAGCGAGGTGCTCTGCCTCACATGGACCGGGACTCTATTCCACAGCATAGGGAATCTATCCCTCCAGCACGTCCTATTTATATCCGTGCTAAGGTTTAAGTCGCTTGCTCTAGTGGTTTTGGTGGATTTGGATTTTTTGAGGTGGAGCATGTCCATTAATTCCGGGTTGGACATGGCCTTGTATGTCAGGCACATGTCACCTCTGAGCAGACGGTATGCGACTGAATAGAGCTGGAGTTTCTTCAATCTGGCAGCATATGACAGATTTTGGAGTCCCTTTATCCTTTTGGTGAGAAACTTTTGGGGTCTCTCCAATTGCTGCAGATGTCGGGCGACATACATCCCGAATGGGGCATTGTACTCGATCATTGGTCTGATAAGTGAAGAGTGCAGGGGAACAATGACCTCACTAGATCTGGATGTGAATCCCTTCATGATCAGGTGGGCAATGTAGAAGGTCTTTCTAACCACTTTAGCAACGTGAGTGTCAAAGAAAGGCCACTGTCAACCTGGGTCCCCAGGTCCCTGATAACCTCTTCTGTGCTTAGTGGATTGCCACCTATATGGTAGCTTGGGGTTACCTTGTTTTTCCCGGAGGGTATGACTATACATTTTTTGGCGTTTAACTTCAGGCCATGGCTCTGGCACCAGCTATCTGTTTCCGTGAGTCCCTTCTGAAGGATATCCGTGTCCGATGCACTTTCCACTATGGCGCCCAGTTTGCAGTCGTCTGCAAACTTTGTCAGCCAAAGACTTCCCATGTTGGCCTGTACTTCTGAGAAGTAGATGCCGAACAATAGGGGGCCAAGGACCGAGCCCTGTGGGACACCACTTGTGACCGGCTTGGAGTCTGACATAGCGCCAGCAACTCTAACCCTGTGGGTTCTGTCCTTAAGCCAGTTTGCAACCCATCTTGTGACATATGGGTTTACATTTAAGCTGGTAAGTTTTTTTACAATACCCGAGTGGGGTATTGTGTCGAAAGCCTTTGCAAGGTCAAGGTAGGCTGTATGGACTGCCTTTCCCTCATCAATGGCCTTGGTGACTGTTTCGAAGAAGTCGACCAAGTTCAAAAGGCATGATCTTCCCTTGACGGCCAAACTGGGTCGGGTCCAATGTCTGCAAGTCCCCTATATCTTTGTTTATGAGCTCCATTATGATCCTCTCCATAGCTTTGCAGACTAGACTTGTTAAGCTTATGGGGCGGTAATTACCAGGGTCCGTAGAGGCACCACCTTTGTGGAGTGGGACCACAGTTGCCGTACGCTACTCCTTGGGCACGTATCCTGTGGTAAGGCTGAGATTAAACAGCTGCCTTATGTGCAGGTTTAATTCCTCATTTAGCTCGTGTAGCACACAGCCGGGGACACCATCCGGTCCCATTGATGCTGTGTTTTTAGCTTTAGAGAGAGCAGCTTTCACCTGCGCATTTGAGATGTCTGGGAGGCTACACTCCGCTGGGATAGTTATCTCTCCTTTGGGGGGGGGAGAGGGGGTTGAAGTTTGCACTGAACCTGTCTGCCAGTATGTTGGCAATGTCTGTGGGTTCAGTGATTTTGTATCATTTTGGACTAATTCTGAGCATATCTGGGAGTTTCCACCCAGGTTCCTAACATAGCTGAAAAAGGCCTTATGATTGTCCTTTGAATCCATGGCAATTTTTCTCTCAAAATTGTCCTTAGTTGATTTTATGAGTGCTCGTATTTTTTTACTAATAATGATCAGGGTTGACTTCCCTTTTATGGATTTTGTTCTATCATGTAATAGCTTTCTCCTCTTATTGTAAAGTTTGTTAATGGCTGGGGTCCACCAGACTGGACGCTTGCCCTTTGTGGAAAGAGTCTTGGTTTTATTTGGGATTGCCTGATCCATGCAGTCCTGGAGGTGTTCATAGAAGGCATTTGTAAGGGCTTCCGCAGCTTGGGTTGTGGTTTCCACGGTCTCAGGGGCCTTGAAGGATACCACACCAGTCTTGAGTAGTGTGAAGTTTGCTTTAGAGAAGTTCTTCACTGTGGTCTTTTTGTTTGGGGTGGGGCGGGATGTGGATTTCCAGTGAGATTAGTTTATGATCAGATCTCACCAATGAGGGATATACTTCCGTGTGGAGCATTTTGTCCCCATGTTTGTGATAATGAGATCTAGTATATTTTCTCCTCTCGTGGGAACAGTGACTAGCTGTTCCATGGCATTTGAATTTATGAACTCCAGGAACCGTTGGGCTAGAAAGTTAGGGCTTGAGTAATGTTCCCAGTCTATATTTGGGTAGTTGAAGTCACCCAATATGATGGTGTTTGGAGATACATTTATACCCTCCAGTGTCTTCAGGAAGGCTGTGTGGTGTTCCTGAGTTTGAGAGGGTGGCCTGTAGCATGCTACAATTTGTAGAGCAGTTTTGCCTATGGTTAGTTGCACCTGGATGGTTTCAAGCTTTGTGCGTTGCCACCAACCTGGAGGTGTGGGTATCCTTTATGAATATGAATACACCCTCCTTTTGTGGTGTGGTCCGGGTTTTGGGGCGGAATGCATGATATGAGGTGAAACCTAATAGTGCCGGGTGCTCTCAGGAGCCTTGAACCAGGTTTCAGTTACAGCACAGACATCGATGTTCTCCATACTGAGAAGGGCCTCGAGTGCGTGCATTTTGAGATTTAGACTTCTGGCATTGAGCAGCATTACCCTCAGTTTCTTCCCATTTTGTTTTCTAGGGTGGTAGGTTTAGAATTTGAGCCTTGCCTAAAAAGGCACTATAGGGGTGGCAAGAGCCTTAGCCAATATCCGAATCCCAGGGTGACAGGTGCAAGCCGTCCCTTGCAGCAGCGTGGCTTGTCAAGCATGTCATCCCAGGCAGACAGACACTGGATCCCTTTGAATGACACCAGACATTAAGCCAGTTGTTAAAGCTGATCATCTTGTCTCTATATTGTGGCATCATTCTTGGTGAAGGAAGGATACTGCTCAGGGTTAGGGTCATACCTGCCTGGGCTACATAATCAGAGAGCTCCTCTATGTCTCTTTTCATGTAGTCCAGGGAGGTACGTCTCAGGTTGTTCACACCAGCATGGACAATGACTGTGTCATATTTGTACTTGCCGTGGAGTGACCCAAGTGCTTGTGTTATGTGGCGGATTCTAGCGCCCGATAGGCAGCTTACTGTGACCCTCTCCTTGTTCAGCCTGGTGAGTGGGACGTCAGTGTGTCTGACTATGGAGTCACCTATGACAAGTATGTTTGGTGTTGTATTTGGCTTTAAGGACTGTGACTGCTTTGCACACTGCTTTTGTGGTTTATGTGTTGCTTGTGGGGTGTCTTGAGGTAGCAGTTGTTTGGGTGTCTGCTTTGGAGGCCTCTGCTGTTTAGGTAAATTTTTACTCAGAGCCTCCGAGTATGTCTTTGTGTGTTTATGTGTTTGATTCAGTGGTGTGGTAGCATTATGTGAGGCTGGTTTTGTGGTGTGTGTAGTTGCCTTCTCCTCCTGTCTGGTCTTGCCAGTCCTGAGTTGAGAGAGCTCAGCCTCCAGTTTGGCTAAATAGCTGCATCTCTCGCAAGTATTTGTGTTATGTGGGAGGAGGAGAGGGTTGTCTGTGTACATGAGGCAGTTATAACATTGCCTCAAGATTCCCAGATTCACCAGATTCTTCTGATGAAGAGTTGGATTCCAGTGAAGAGTCTGTAGCATACTCCTCCCAGATCCACTGTACTCTTTCCTTGGGGTCTGATGAAGAAGATTCACTTTTCCTTGAGTCTGCTTTTGAAGACTTATCTTTTGGGGTTACAGTTGTCCACATTATGACTTAAGTAGTCATACACTTTTTTATAAATGAAAACAAACTGTATTGACATAATTTCAGTTGCAAATGCTGTACATCACTTATAATATATCCAGTCATTGTCAGTCAAACATTACTTAGTTCATCCTAATCCTGCTTTCTTTTAAACCGTGTTCCTCCCCTGCATGTATTGTTCCCACAATTCCTGTTTTTCCTATGTAATTTGCTTCTACCCTTTTCTAAATATCCCAATTTTAGTTGTTTTATCTCTATTACTGTACTTACTACTTCTAATAAAGTTGATTTAGACTTTGATTTCCATTTTCTAATTGCTTTTTTGGCAGCCAACATAATTAGACTTGGCAAGGCCTTACAATATCTAGGCAATTCCTATTCTGTGTCATAGCTCAGAAAAATAATTTCCCTAGATACACCAATTTGCTCACACAGTATCTCTGATAGAGTAGTCTGCAGGGAATCTGTAAAGTCTGCCAACTCGTTACACTCTCATAAAATATGTTCCAGTTACCTCTTCTCCATCACACCTCCAACATTTGCTGTTTATCTGAGGAAAAACGCTTTGGAGTCTACTTGGGGTATAAAAATACCTATGCTAACATTTCCAAACAAAGATCTTAAATGTTCTAGAGTTTGTTGCTTATTTGGGAGACATACATTTAACCCCCATTGTTTCTTTGTGAATTGCTTATTCCAATCTCTTCCCAATCCATTCTAACCTCATCTGATTGAGTCTTATAGCTATCGTGCAATATTTTATATGCTGTGCAGAGTATTCATTTTTAACAGCAGCTTCTGTTGCAGATTCTGTTTAAAAAACTCTACCAGTGCTAGTCTTTTCCTTAGGATTCCCCTGTTTATTTCTGTTTTACTCTATTAAACCTTGATAGGGAAGGCAGTCTCTGTCCAAATAAATTCTTGGCCTCTTCCCATCTCTTATTATTTGCCCCAATACCTTTGATGATGTTCATCGTGTTTCACTGTTGCAGTCATTACAATTGGATTATTCTGCTGGCAGGCTACCTGCAGTTGGCTCGAGTTCCAAAGTCTAGGTCTGGCGTCGGTTGCTGTCGCCTCCTCCCTGACGTTAGTGCTCCAGGGGGTATAAAAGATGCAGCCAACGCCATTTTCTTCAGTCTTTCTTGCCGTGCAGTGCCCAAACCAAAAGCAGTTCGCAAGTGCCGGTCGGCCGACTCCTGAGATTTTCAAATCCGAACTTCAGATCCGAAGTCTTCATTAAAGCCAAGTACCCCCGTTGGGGAAACTTTTTTCTTGCTCCAGAGCGATGTCAGAAAAAGTTAATAATTGTATTTCTTGTGGGAAGCAAATACCTCATAAGGATTTTCATTCTTACTGTATTCCTTGCCTAGACCCCGACCACGACGTTGTTAGTTGTCGGTTTTGTGCTAGATTTAACCAACGCACTATTAAGCGTCGGTACGGTTTTGCATTTCATTACTTTGGCAGAAGATTCAATTATATAATGCCGTCGGAACAGCCGACTACCGGAGTTTATAAAAAGTGCAAATAAAGAGAAAAGGACAGGCATCTGAGGTCCAAAACCGATGACGAGGTTTCCGTTAGGCCTGTCACCGGTTCTCAGTGAGGCACTTTCGCAGCCCCTGACACCCACTACCTCAGAGCCACAGGCCGCTTCCGACTCCCACGTGGAGCTGACTAGACTGCTGGAAACTCAAGGTATTGGACACTCGGAAACTATTCCCTCAGATGGGGCCGGAGCAGCTGAGCAGGCATCGGCTTCTGAGGGTGTTTTCAGGCCTACACAGTTATATGTAAAGCCATCTTCAGCTTCAAAGGCAAAGACTAAAGCAGCTCTAAAGACTAAGAAACAAGTACAGCATTCTCCTGGACAGGCCTCCATGCCTAAAAAACAGATGCTTAAAATGGCCGAAGACCTAATTACTTTGATCAGGGGTTCCCATCCCCCTCGTGATAAGAGGCCTAGGCAAGAGAATAGAATATGAATCTTCAGATCAGGTTTCCATTTCTTCTGATTCTTCTTCTGAACAGGAGTATTCCCTTCCTCCCTATGAGGATTCTGATGCTGAAGAATCTATCCCTTCAGCCTCCCCTCCTGATGATTATTCTTTTGGGGAAACCCTGCATACTGTGAGGGAGCATTGCCATTTCTTCTGATTCCTCTTCTGAACAGGAGTATTCCCTTCCTCCTTATGAGGATTCTGATGCTGAAGAATCTATCCCTTCAGGCTCCCCTCCTGAGGATTATTCTTTTGGGGAAACCCTGCATACTGCGAGGGAGCATTTCCATTGGGAGAGCCAAGATTACTCAGAATCCAAGAAAAGGCTCAGAGACTTCCTTTTATTAACCCAGCACAGCCCCCTTGCTATTCCTCCTGTTTTAGACATTGTAGATGATGTATTTTCAGAGTCCGTTCTGTCTCCTGACTCTCTACCACCAGCTCCTGTTAAGCCAGACAAATACTACAGGGTTCCTGATTCTCCTAAATTTCTTTACAAAAACCCTGCTGCTGACCCAGAAACTATATCTCAGGGTCTCAAGGGGGTCAAGGCTTCCACTGCAAAAAACCCTATCCCCTCTGATAGCGATTCAAGGGCCCTGGACAGATGGGGGGGAAAAGATTTATACTTCTGCTACCTTGGCTGTAAGAGCTTTAAATTGTCAGTTTCATGTGCTTACATATCAGCAATATCTTATGTCACAGCTTAAACAGAAAATGTTGACAAATTCAGAATGTGCAGAAAACAAAGAAATGTAGGATTTATTGCATGCAGCTGAACAAGTGGGAAAGCATACTTTGCAATGTGGTTTTGATTCTCTAGAGGCCTCCTGCAGGGCCGCAGTTACAGGTTCTGTCATTAGGAGGCATGCTTGGTTAAAAGAACAGAATATGCCCGATCATGTTAAAGCAAAGTTATTAGATGCTCCATTATAACATGATACCTTGGTTGGTGTTAAAGCAGAAGAGGTGTTGAAGAAAATGGAGGATAAAGCTAAATCTGTGCAAACAGTAAAGGATTTCTTACAGGTACAGCCTCCCAAATTTAGCAGGAACTGGCCTACAAAAAATGGTCATTTCCATAGGTTCATAGGTTCATAGGTTTATACTAGGCTATCTGCCCGAGGGCATTTACAAGCCTAGCCCATCGTTTTGTGGCTTACGCCACCCCTTTAGTATGGGGAACTATACCCATTATTTTGCTGTGCCTCTGTCGAGCAGTGACACTGAGGTAATCCCTGGGGTATATCTGCGATCTCCCATCCATTGGTCAAGATTTCTCTTGAACAAGGCCAGCGAGGTGCTCTGCCTCACATGTACCGGGATTTTGTTCCACAGCATAGGAGTCTTTGGGTAATGAATCTATCCCTCCAGCACGTCCTATTAATAGCCGTGTCGAGGTTTAAGTCTCCGCCCTTGTGGCTCTGATGGATCTAGATTTTTGAGGTGAAGCATATTCATCAAATCTGGGTTTGACATGGCCTTGTATGTTAGGCAAAGGTCACCTCTGAGCAAGTGGCGACTGAATAGAGCTGGAGTTCTTTCAGTCGGGCAGCATAGGACAGATTTTTGAGACCCTTTATCCTTTTGGTGAGGAACTTTTGTGGCCTCTCCAGCTGCTGCAGGTGTCGGGTCAGATACATCCCAAATGGGGCATTGTACTCAATCATTGGTCTGATGAGTGATGAGTAAAGGGAGACTATGACCTCCCTTGATCTAGATGAGAATCCCTTCATGATAAGGTGGGCAATGTAGAAAGTCTTCCTAACTACTTTAGCTACATGGGTGTCGAATGACAGACTACTATCAACCTGGGTCCCCAGGTCCCTGATAACTTCTTCTGTGCTCAGTGGATTGCCACCTATTTGGTAGCTAGGGGTAACCTTGTTTTTCCCAAAGGGTATGACTATGCATTTTTGGCATTTAACTTCAGGCCGTGGCTCTGGCACCAGTTATCCGTTTCTGTGAGACCCTTCTGAAGGATATCTGTGTCAGATGTGTTTTCTGCTATGGCCCAGTTTGCAGTCATCTGCAAACTTTGTCAGCCATAACCCTCCTGTGTTTGCTTGTACTTCGGAAAAGTAGATGCCAAACAAGAGTGGGCCCAGGACTGAGCCCTGTGGGACACCACTTGTGACAGGTTTTGAGTCTGACATGGCGCCAGCAACTCTGACCCTGTGGGTTCTGTCACTCAGCCAGTTTGCAACCCATCTTGTGATGTATGGGTTAACATTTAAGCTGATGAGTTTTTCAATGATACCCGAGTGGGGTATTGTATCGAAGGCCTTAGCCAGATCGAGGTAGGCTGTATGGACTGCCTTTCCCTCGACAATGGCTTTGGTGACTGTTTCGAAGAAGTCAACCAAGTTTAAAAGGCATGATCTGCCTTTGACAAAGCCAAACTGGGTTGGATCCAAAGTCTGCAAATTCCCTATGTCTTTATTTATGAGGTCCATTATGATCCTCTCCATGGCTTTGCAGATAAGGCTTGTCAGGCTAATGGGCGGTAATTTCCAGGGTCGGTGGAGGCACCGCCTTTGTGAAGTGGGACCACAGTTGCAGTGCCACTCCTGGGTGCGTATCCAGAGGTAAGACTTTGATTAAACAGCTGTCCTAGCTGTGGGTTTAATTCCTCATTGAGTTCGTGGAGCACACAGCCGGGGACACCATCAGGTCCCATGGATGCTGTGTTTTTGCTTTGGAGAGAGCAGTTCTCACTTGGGCTGGAGATGTTTGGGGGCTGCAATCGTTTGGTATAGATATCTCTCTTTGGGGAGGGGAGAAGTTTGCACTGAACCTGTCAGCCAGTATGTTGGCAATGTCTGTAGGATCAGTAATCTTCACATCATTTTGAACTAGTTCTGAGCATATCTGGGAGTTTCCTCCTAGGTGTCTAACATAGCTAAAGAAGGCCTTATGATTGTCTTTTGAGTCTTTAGCTATTTTTCTCTCGAAATTTGCTTTGGATGATTTTATGAGAGCTCTTAGTTTTTACTTATAGTGATCAAGGGTGTCTTACCTTTTAAGGATTTTGCTGTATCTTGTAGTAGCTTCCTCCTTTTATTGTAGAGTTTGTTTATGGCTGGGGTCCACCAGACTGGACGCTTGCCTTTGGTACTAAGAGTCTTTGTTTTGTTTGGGATTGCCTTATCCATGCAGTCCTGCAGGTGCTGGTAGAAGGCGCCTGTAAGTGATTCAGCTGCTTGAGTACTGTTTTCCACCAGCTCGGGGGCCTTAAAGGAGACCACACTAGTCTTTAGAAGTGTGAAGTCGGCTTTTGAGAAGTTCTTTACTGTGGTCTTTTTATTTCAGGTGGGGTGGGATGAGGACCTCCAGCGAGATTAGTTTGTGATCTGATCTCACCAGTGAGGGGTATACTTCGTGTTGAACATTGTGCTCCCATGTTCGTGATGATGAGATCAAGTATGTTATCTCCTCTTGTGGGGATGGTGACTAGTTGTTCCATGGCATTTGAGTTTATGAATTCCAGGAACTTTTGGGCTAGGGTGTTTGGGCTTGAGTAGTGTTCCCAGTCTATATTAGGGTAATTGAAGTCACCTAGTATGATGGTGTTTGGTGATACATTTATCCCCTCTAGTGTTTTCAGGAAGGCCATGTGAGGTTCCTGAGTTTGTGAGGGTGGCCTGTAACATGCTACAATTTGCAGAGCAGTCTTGCCTATGGTTAATTGCACCTGGATGGTCTCCGATGCATCGTGCGTTGCCACCAGTCTTGAGGTGTGGGTGTCCTTAATGAATATGGATACCTCCCCTCCTTTCTTGGTATTGTCCGGATTTTGGGGCCGAACGCATGATATGAGGTAAAACCTGATAGCTGGGGTGCTCTCAGGAGCCTTGAACCAGGTTTCTGTCACAGCACAGACATCGATGTTCTCCATACTGAGAAGGGCCTCGAAAGGTGCATTTTGAGATTGAGACTTCTGGCATTGAGCAGCATTACCCTTAGTTTTTTCCTTTTTGTGTTCTAGGGTGGTAGGTTTAGAATTTGAGCCTTGCCTAAAAAGGCACTATGGGGTGGCAAGAGCCTTTGCCAATATCCGAATCCCAGGGTGACAGGTGCAAGCCGCCCCTTGCGAAGCAGCGTGGCTTGTCCAGCATGTCATCCCAGGCAGACAGATACTGGATCCCCTTTGAATGACACCAGTGTTTAAGCCAATTGTTAAAGCTGATCATCTTATCTCTGTATTGTGGCATCACTCTTGGTGAAGGTAGGATACTGCTCAAGGTCAGGGTCATACCTGCCTGGGCTACATAGTCAGAGAGCTCCTCAATGTCTCTTTTCATGTAGTCCAAGGAGGTGCCTCAGGTCGCTTACACCAGCGTGGACAATGACTGAGTCATATTTGTACTTGCTGTTGAGAGACCTGAGTGCTTATGCTATGTGGCGGATTCTAGCGCCCGACAGGCAGCTTACTGTGACCTTCTCCTTACTCAGTCTGGTGAGCGGGACATCAGTGTGTCTGACTATGGAGTCACCAATGACTAGTGTGTCTGGCATTGTGTTTGGCCTTAAGGGCTGTGACTGTTTGACACTCTGACTGTGAGGTCTATGTGTTGCAGGTGTTGTGTTCTGAGGTGGTGGTTGTTTGGGTGTCTGCTTTGGTGGCCTCTGCTGTTTTGGTAGATTTTGATCAGAGCCTCCAGTATGTCTTTGTGTGTTTATGTGTATGATTTGAGGTTGTAATGGTGCTATGTGAGACTGGGTCTATAGTGTGTGTGGTAACCTTCTCCTCCTGACTGGTCTTGCCAGTCCTGTGTTGAGAGAGCTCAGCCTCCAGTTTGGCCGTATAGTTGCATCTCGCATGTATTTGTGTTTTGTGGGAGGAGGAGAGGGTTGTCTGTGTACATGAGGCAATTGTAACATTGCCTCAGTATTCCCAGGTTCACCAGCTGAGCAGGAGAGGACACTAGCAACTGATCCCTCGACATGCTAGAAGGATAGACAAAAACTTTAAAAAAGATTCAGGGGGACGTGGGTGACCGAGAAATGGGGGGTTACCTTTTTGGGGTACTATCTATGACAAGAGTGCCGTATCAAGGTAATAAGTACTGTAGGAGCAAGTGCTAGGTTTAACAGATAGAGAATAGTCTACTTGGAGTCAAGTGGAGATGATCTTTTAGTTATAGGATAAGCTGATTAGATCAGTAGAATAGTTTGAGGAAGGTAGTTTTAAAGGAAAATTTGAAGAGTGGACTTTAGGTAGCCCGAATACTTTAAACCTGCCTAACCGGCGCTGCCCTAGTGTGCAACAGTGGCAGCTCCGCTTAAATCGCTTAACGCTATCGCTTTTATACCAGGGGCTGGAAAAGCTAGAAACTGGCCCAAAACGACCAATAAACTACTAGTTACTGGCTGAAACCTCACAAAACTGGACAAAAGGCAGCTCAATGCTTCCCACTCCCACTGGTAAGCAAGGTAACTTCCTCTCCCCCAAATAAGGCAAGGAAACAGTACACAGGAACTACAACCAAAGCCCAGGAATCAGCAACTCTGAAACTGGACTAAACTAGTAAAGCAGGAAAAACAAGAGATATTTTTTTCTTTTTTTTTTCTTTTTTTTTCACAAAACAGGCAGAAACAGGTACAGCAAACACTTATAAATGCTATGAATCAGCTACTACAGCTTACACAGAAGAATTTGCTACAAATACAGTCAAATAGTAACAAACAAGGATTCCAAGTGCAATATTAAGTTAAATGCAGTAAAACAGCTTCAGTGTAACAGAAAGGCAGGCAAAATACAGTCGCTAGGTATTCAGATGTGGAAAGCAACAAAAATTATACTTAGTATCAAGAAAAGTCGCTTATTCAGCTCAGAAGGGCAGAGTCCAGCCTCTCCCACAAGAGTGCAGACCGCAATCCTTCCTAACGTAAAATAACTGGCCTGAAGCCCAAGTGCTTAAACCAGAACTAATACACTTTTAGAATAACAGACACTGAGCTCTCAATCAGCAGTTCCTAACCTAGAAGGATGTAAGCTGCCTGTCCTGCCACCACAGTGCAGGCCACAAACCTTCCTAATGTAAAACAACTGGTCTGAAGCCCAAGTGCTTAATCCAAAAGACTTAGAAATGATAGCTACACTTTAATCAAGTTACTACCAGCAGTAATAAATACAACTGAATACTTTAAAAATGCCTGGATTAGTGCTCAAGTTATACAAACAAAGCTAGATTCAGCAGGTCTGGATCTAGTCTATGCCAAACGAGGTGTACCAATTTCAGTAAGAAGCAGTTCAAATATGCAGGCACTATAAGCTTTAACCAGAAATTCCCAGCTCAGAAGGACAGAGTCCAGCCTCTCCTCCCACAAGAGTGCAGAACACGAACCCTCTTAATGTAAAATAACTGGCCTCAAGCCCAAGTGCTTAAACCAGAATTAATACACTTTTAGAATAACAGACACTGAGCCCTCAATCAGCAGTTCCCAACTTAGAAGGATGTAAGCTACCTGTTCTGCCACTACAGTGCAGACCACAAACCTTCCTAATGTAAAACTGGTCTGAAGCCCAGGTGCTTAAACTAAAAGGCTTACAATGAGTTACACCAAGCAGTAATAAATACAATTGAGTACTTTTAAGATGACCTTAAGAGCAAAATAAAGTAAGAAAAAACACAAATACAGTATATATATATATATATTTTTTTTTTTTTTTTTTTTGAAAGAGAGAAAGGAAAGAGAGAAAGGAGTAGCAGAAACTAAGCTGATTGGCCTTCTCAAATGCTCTCCCTGTACTGGGTAGAATGAGGTAATGACGCTAGACTGGGAGGAGGGTCCCAGATCAAATTTACACTAGGGGCGGGCAACTGCAAAGCCACCAACTATAAAAACACTATACCAACAAGGAGGGAGGGTGGGAAACAAACTGCAGAAGTGTTACTCCCAGCTGAAAAGCAGCAGTGAGCCTTTAAATGAAAGTTTTAAACAGCTAAAGGAGCCACTAGAAAAAAAGAGTTTAACTGCAACAAGTTATCATAAACAAACAACCCAACAGATGCTTAATAAGGGTGGACAATTTCCAGTTAATACCTCACACACAGTGAAACTAGCTAGAAAAAATACACAGTACACAAAGTGCTATAAACAACAAAGAAATAAAGAACAAAATAAACAAAACCAGGATACTTAATGTTATATATTGTAGCTCGAGTTTGCTGAGTGTCCTTCCTTGATAAGCTCACTGTAAAATGGCTGAACACTCGCAACTGAGCTTCTTAGGTAACAGAAAGTTGAAACCTGAGACAGTTTTAAAGAAAGAAATCTCAAAAGAACCAATGAGGTGCTTAGTCTAAGCTGTAGTCCAGGAGACCTCAGTCAGCCAATGACCTCAAACAAGTCTCTCTCACTGAAATGCCTAATGGCTTTGGCTAAAACAAGATGTCCCTGAATTATGTACTCAGACACACAGCCTCCACAAACACTAGGCCCAAATACAAGCCTGAATATGGAAATGCTACAAATATCCACACTACTTAGAACAAACTGCAGAAGTGTTACTCCCAGCTGAAAAGCAGCAGTGAGCCTTTAAATGAAAGTTTTAAACAGCTAAAGGAGCCACTAGAAAAAAAGAGTTTAACTGCAACAAGTTATCATAAACAAACAACCCAACAGATGCTTAATAAGGGTGGACAATTTCCAGTTAATACCTCACACACAGTGAAACTAGCTAGAAAAAATACACAGTACACAAAGTGCTATAAACAACAAAGAAATAAAGAACAAAATAAACAAAAACCAGGATACTTAATGTTATATATTGTAGCTCCGAGTTTGCTGAGTGTCCTTCCTTCGATAAGCTCCAGTGTCAGACAGGCCAGAAAGAGGCAGATACAGACACCCCAGAGGCAGATCACAGCCCCAAGGCTCATATAGGCCTAATCAATGGGGTGCTTCTACCTCCAAAAGCGGAGAGGAAAAATCACAGCCATATAGGAAACAGTCTCAATTACTTTCCCCTGCCAGCACCAAGCACTTATCTTCTGGCAGCTCCTTTGGGGGGAAAACTAGCACTTTTTTCACAAAATTGGCACATGATCACCCAGGACAAATGGGTCTTAAATATCGTATCTCAAGGCTACAGGTTCCACTTTCACACCCTGCCAAGGCCAAATGGTATGCCAGACCTGCCACGCAATCAATGGGCAGAGGCACAAAAACAAGTTTCATCCCTCATGGACATGAGAGCCATTCAACAAGTACCACAGCAAGAGCAGGGACAAGGATTTTACTCAAGGCTATTCTTGGTACCCAGAAAGGACAAAGCCTGGAGACCAATACTGGACCTGTCTGTCCTAAACACATTCCTGGATATTCCAAAATTCAAAATGTTAACTCTGCAGCAGCTTCTGCCCATGCTGGGAAAGAAGGTTTGGCTTGTGACTTTAGACCTAAAAGAGGCATGCCTGCATGTCCCAGTCAGACAGTCCTGCAGAAGATACCTCAGATTTGTAGCTGGCTCAATGCACTACCAATTTTCTGCACTGTCCTTTGGCTTATCTACTGCGCCCAGGGTCTTCACAAAATGCTTGGCGCACCAGTAATTGCATTTTGCAGACAAAGAGGAATACAAATATATCCTTACTTGGACGACTGCCTTATTCAAGCAGAGAACAAGGACATCCTACTACAGCATCTGGCGTTTGTAAAAAGATTACTGACAGGTCTAGGGTACACAGTAAACAAAAGGAAATCAAAGCTCGTACCCTCTCAAGAGATAATATTCCTGGGTGCAAGCTTAAATACAACTGCCCAGATGGCCTATCTCACACCAAAAAAACACAGACAACTGACTACTTCAAAATGTTGGCAACAAAGACCCAGTTATCTGCAAGAAAAAATCTGCAGGCTTTGGGCTTCATGGAATCCTGCATTCTGCTAATTCCATATGCAAGACTGCGTATGAGGAAACTTCAGTGATATCTGAAAAGTGTTTGGACTCAACATTGCCACAGCCTGGAAACAATAATTACCCTCATTCTCTGCCTGCAGCAGGAGTTTCGATGGTGGGCAAAAGCCTGTCACCTCAACACAGGACAGCCATTCACCTTACCCACAGCCAGGCAGACATTGATAACAGATGCATCAGATTATGCCTGGGGGGGCCCATATGGCAGGAAAATGTATTCAGGGCACATGGCCTGCAAGCCAGATGCATCTTCATATCAATCAAAAAGAGATGCTAGCTGTTCAGAATGCCCTGACAGCTTTCAAGGATCTACTTCATCCAGGACAACTACTGATAAAGACGGACAATACTACAGTCATGTGGTACATAAACATGCAGGGAGGCACACATTCCTACCCCCTCTGCAGACAAACCATGACTTTGTGGGACACAGCATTGACTTATCAAGTTCACCTGCAAGCACAATTCCTGCCAGGAAAAATAAATACTCTGGCAGACGAACTAAGCGGAAACCTCATGGATCCCCACGAGTGGAAACTGGATCCACAAGTCTTCAGCATGATAACAAGGAAATGGGGATGCCCAAACATAGATCTATTTGCTTCCCCTCACAACTGCCAACTACAGAGATTCTGCACAAGGACTTATTGCAAGCAAGCATGGAAAGTGGATGCCCTATCCTTCAGCTGGAAAAAAACTAACAGTATATGCCTTTCCTCCACTGCCTCTCCTCCCCAAGGTACTCCTAAAGGTCAGACAAGAGAAACCAAAAATGATACTGATTGCCCCAGACTGGCCACACCAGCACTGGTTCCCAATCCTAAAGAACTTGTCTCAAGGTCCAGCCTGGACATTTCCTCAAACTTCTCACTTACTGACCCAACGAAACAATCAGATCCTGCACAGCCAACTCAGGACTTTAAATCTGGCAGCATAGCCGATAATGTAGCCATTCAGAACACCCCTCTCTCCAAAGCTGTAGTGGATGTTATTTTGGAGGCCAGGAGGCCCAGTACCAGAAAATCTTACGCAGAAAAATGGAAGAGATTCTGTGCTTGGAACCAGAAACAAGGAATTGACACGTTTGTACCAAATATTTCTCAGATTTTACAATACCTAACTGAGATGCTGGACAAAGGCCTACCCTTTTCATTAATTAAGATTCATACCTCTGCTATTTCAGCCCATTACAATACGGAACCACCCATCTTTTCTCATCCTTTAATAAGGCAGTACCTCAAAGGGGCCAAAAACATAAGACCTCCAAGGAGAGCACCAATACCTGCATGGGACCTCAATTATGTCTTGGAAAAACTCACACTGCCTCCTTTTGAGCCAGCCTCAACAGCTGATATAAAATTATTTTCCTGGAAAACAGCTCTGCTCCTAGCAATAACCTCTGCAAGACGAGTCTCGGAGTTACAGGCTCTCATGGCTGTGGAACCTTTTATCATTTTCCATCTAGACAGGGTTTCTCTGAGGATGAACCCTACATTTGTGCCTAAGGTGGTGTCCAGTGTGGCCCTTAACCAAACCATTCACTTGCCTACCTTTTATCCAAACCCACAGAACAAGGGTGAGAGACTTCTCCATTCTTTGGATGTACACAGACAGCTACGCTTCTACTTGGACAGAACTAAAGCTTTCAGAAAGACTAAGCAACTTTTAGTGGCATATGCTGCAGGATCACAAGGAAAGGCTATCTCAAAACAGACTATTTCAAAATGGATAGGCCATTGCATTCATTTCTGCTACTCACAGCATAGCAAATCAGTGCCTAAGGGCATTAGGCCACATTCAACCAGAGCAGCAGCCTTCCTCAGAGGAGTACCAACCAAAGACATCTTAGAGGCTGCAACGTGGAGTTCAGTGCACACTTTTAGAAAGCACGACCGCTTACCTCTCTACTCTAAATCCAGAGCAGGCTTTGCCACTCCAGCTCTGCAGGGCCTCTTAGCTTCTTCTAATCATATTTAGCCCAACCACCCATCCTCAGCTTTGGGATTCAAACCAAGAGTAATGACTGCAACAGTGAAACACGATGAACATAGTACAGTTGTGTACCTACCATAAATATAAATGTTCGAGTGTATTCACTGTTGCAGTCCAGGTTACCCTCCCTCCATCCCCCTTTCTTTTGCTGGGTGTTATCTGTACTTCTCTATTCTATACAACCTATGTGGTGTATTTGCTTGTAGATGAAGGAAATGTTTACTTTAGTGGATGCATGTTTATTGGCATAATTTATTTAGCCTACCCTTTTGGGGGCACCTGACATCTGGGGCAAGAAAAACTGAAGAAAATGGCGTCGGCTGCATCTTTTATACCCCTGGCGCACTGACATCAGGGAAGAGGTGACAGCAACCGGCACTGGATCAAGACTTTGGAATTCAGGCCGACTGCGGGTAGCCTGCCAGCAGGATAATCCAAGAGTAATGATTGCAACAGTGAGTACACTTGAACATCTACATTTATGGTAGGTACACAACTGTACTTTCTTCGTGTTTCACCTTTGCAGTCATTACATTTGGGTTATCTGCTTGCAGTAGCCCTCAGTCAGCCTGATTAACAAAGTCTTGGGCACTACGTCAGTTGCTGCCTCTTCTTCCGTGACGTCAGGTCATCAGGGGTATAAAACATGCAGCCGACGTCATTACATCAGTCTTTCTTGCCATGCGGTGCCTGAGACAGAAGCAGTTCGCTAGTGCCAGTCGGCCGACTCCTGAAATTTTCGTTTTCGAGTTTCAGAACCGAAGTCTTCAACTAAAAGCTAAGTACCCCGTTGGGAAAACTTTTTTTTGCTGTAATCCGATGTCAGTAAAAGTAAATAATTGCATTTCTTGTTGAAAGCAAATACCTCAAAAAGACTTTCATTCGTATTGTATTCCTTGCCTAGGCCCTGACCACGGCGTAACTCGCTGTCCGTTTTATGCCTTATTTAAACCACAAACTATCCGTCGTCAGTATATTTGCGCTTCTAAATATTTTGGTGCTCGGTTCAATTATCCTGATATGTCTTAGGTAAGCCATCCGACTACCGACATTCTGAAAAAACGCAAAGATAAAGACAGAGACAGGCCGCACAGTTCGCCGGTACTCAGTGAGGCGCTTTTGCAGCCCCTGATACCCGCTACTTCAGATTCGCAGGCCTCTATTGAGACCCATTCAGAGTCCAGTATGCCGTGAAATGCTTCAACTTTGGAACCTGCGGATGTCTCTGCCTTGGATAGGTCCGAAGCCGCTGTGCAGGCACCGGCTTCTGTGGGTGTATTCAAGCCTACTGACTTGCATATTAAACGGATGCCATCTTCTTCTTCAAGGCCTAAAACTCGAACCATGCCTAGAAAACAGACGCCCGGTCTGCGTGGTCAGGCCTCTATGCCTAAAAAACAAATGATAAGAATGGCTGAAGACCTTATTACTTTAATCAGGGGAAGCCAACCTTCCCCCTCTAAGAGACATAGGCTGGAGTTTGCTTATGATACTTCTGATCAGGATTCTGAAATTTCTGTTTGCTCTGATGACCGGGATTTACCCTTGTCTGCCTATGAGGATTCTGATGCTGAGGACTCTATTTCCTCTGCTTCCCCCCAGAGGCTCTCTCTTTTGGTGAAACCTTGCATACTCTCAGGGAGCATTTTCATTGGGAAAGACAGGATTTCTCTGATTCTAAAAAGAGGCTTAGGGATTTCTTACTCCTGCCCCAGCACACGCCTTTAGCTTAACCTCCTGTACTGGACACTGTTGATGATGCCTTTTCGGAATCTAGCATGGCACCTGACTCTCTACCTCCTGCTTCCAGAAAACCTGATAGATATTACTGGGTTGCTGACTCTCACAAGTTCCTTTTCAAAAATCCTACTGCGGATCCTGAAACCCCGTTTCACAGGGACCCAAGGGTATTAAAGCTACTACTGTCAAAAATCCTACCCCCTTTGATAGAGACTCCAGAGCACTGGATAGATGGGGGTAAGAAGGTACACATTTCTGCAACTTTGGCCATTAGGGCCTTGAATTGCCAGTTTCATGTGTTAAAGTATCAGCTGCATATTATTGGATTGCTTAAACAGAAAATGATGTTGATTCCTGATTGTGCTGAAAATAAGGATTTACAGGATTTAATGCATTCTGCTGAACAAGTTGGTAAACATACATTGCTATCTGGTTTTGATTCACTAGAGGCATCTTGCAGGGCTGCGGTAACTGGGTCTGTATTTAGAAGGCATGCTTGGCTTAAGGAGCAATCCTTGCCAGACCATGTTAAAACAAAATTACTGGATGCTCCCTTAAGTCAGGACCACCTGTTTGGCAACAAGGCAGAAGATATTCTTGAAAAGATGGAGGAAAGAGCTAAATCTATGCAAACTGTTAAAGATTTTTTACAAGTACAACCTACAAGATTTCGTAGGCATTGGCCTTCTAAGAATTGGTCCTTTCCTGCCTCTTCCAGACCTTCTCTGTCCAAACCCAGATACAGCAGAGCACCCAGGCTTCAGTCCCATGGGACGCACAGGACTAAGCAGTGGAGAGCCTCCGCTTCCAAATCTGGGAGTAATAAAACTTCCCCCTATTGTAAAATGTCTCCGTGACTTCTTTTTAAAACTTCCAAGCACTTCTCAACTGACTGCCCCTTTGGGGAGAAAGATTGCACTTCATGCAAAGAACTTTGGGGACTCAGTACCCAGGACAAATGGGTTTTAAATATAGTGTCCCAAGGATAGCGTTTTTACTTCCACACGTTACCAACTCCAAGCTGTTGGCCGGATCTAACTCCAAATAAGTGGGCAGAGGCCCAAAAGCAAGTACTCTCTCTCTTAAGCATAGGGGCTATTCAATTGGTACCAGAAGAGGAAAAGGGACAAGGTTTCTACTCAAGATTTTTCCTGGTACCCAGAAAAGGCAATTGATGGCGTCCTATCCTGGACCTGTCTACTCTAAACACCTTTTTGGTGATTCCAAAAATCAAGATGCTGACTCTTCACCAGTTGCCTCCTATGCTAAGCAAAGATGCCTGGTTGGCAACATTAGATTTAAAGGAAGCATACGTGCACACCCCAATCAGGGAATTTTGCAGAAGATACCTACGCTTCAAAGCAGGCTACATGCACTGTCAGTTCTCTGCACTGCCCTTTGGCTTATCTACTGTGCCCAGGGTATTCACAAAGTGCCTAGCTCCAGTCATTGCATTCTGCAGGCAAATAAATATTCAAATATACCCATACCTGGACAATTGTCTAATTCAGGCAGAAAACCATGACATACTTTTGAATCATCTGGCTTTTGTACAAAGGGTGCTAACTTGTCTGGAGTACACCACAAACAAAAATAAATCACACCTGGTACCCTGTCAACAAATTATATTCCTGGGAGCAAGCTTGAATACAACTTCCCAGATGACATGCCTCATGCCAGAGAAACAAATTCACTTGACAACCTACTTCAAACAAGTGGCCACAAAAACCCTGCTATCTGCAAGACAAATACTACAAGCCTTGGGATGTTCATCGTGTTTCACTGTTGCAGTCATTACACTTGGGTTATCCTGCTGGTAGGCGACCCGTAGTCGGCCCGAGTTCCAAAGTCTTGGTCCGGCATCGGTTGCTGTCACCTCTTCCCTGACATCAGTGCGCCAGGGGTATAAAAGTTGCAACCAACGCCATTTTCTTCAGTCTTTCTTGCAGCGCAGTGCCCGAAGCATAAGCAGTTCACAAGTGCCGGTCAGCCAACTCCTGAGGTTTTCAAAATTGAATTTCAGAACCGAAGTCTTCAGTAAAGCTAAGTACCCCATTGGGGAAACTTTTTCTTAGCCCAGACCGATGTCAGTAAAAGTTGTCAGTAAAAGACAAAGAAAAAGACAGGCATCCGAGGTCAAAACCGACGATGAAGCCTCTTCTAGGCCAGTCGCCAGTTCTCAGTGAGGCGCTTTCGCAGCCCCTGACACCCGCTACCTCAGAGCCACAGGCCGCAACCGACAGCCACATGGAAACACTGAGGCCTGTGGAAACTCAAGATATTCAGCCTATGGAAAATATACCCTCAGATGGGTCCGGAGCCGCTGAGCAGGCACCGGCTTCTGAGGGTGTTTTCATACTTTCACAGCTTACAATTAGACATACTACAGCAGCAAAGGCAAAGTCAAAAACTCCATTAAAGACAAGGAAACAAGTGCAGCATTCTCCACAACAGTCACCCATGCCAAAGAAACAGATGCTTAAAATGGCCGAAGACCTTATTACTTTAATCAGGGGCTCCTACCCCCCCTCCTCGACAAAAGGCCTAGGCAAGACACTGATTATGATTCCTCTGATCAGGTTTCTATTTTTTCTGATTCCTCTTCTGACCAGAGTTATTTACTTCCTCCCTACGAGGACTCTGATGCTGAAGAGTCCATTCCTTCAGCCTCTCCACCTGAGGATTACTCTTTTGAGGAAACCCTGCACACCATGAGGGAGCATTTCCATTGGGAGAGCCAGGATTACTCAGAATCCAAGAAAAGACTCAGGGATTTCCTTCTTTTGCCTCAGCACAGGCCCTTAGCTATCCCCCCTGTACTTGATATTGTTGTTGATGTTTTTTTCTGAATCCAGTCTGTCTCCGGATTCCTTACTTCCTGCACCAGTAAAGCCAGACAGGTACTACAGGGTCTCTGACTCTCATAAATTTCTTTACAAAAACCCCGCTGTAGACCCAGAAACTATTTCTCAGGGTCCAAAAGGGGTTAAAGCTTCCACTGCCAAAAATCCTGTCCCCTCAGATAGGGATTCCAGTGCTCTGGACAGATGGGGGAAAAAGTTTACACTTCTGCTACTTTAGCTGTAAGAGCTTTAAACTGTCAGTTTCATTATGCTTAAATATCAGCAGTATCTCATGTCATTGTTAAAGCAGAAAATGGTTGCAAATATAGAAGGTCCTGACAGTAAAGAAATGCAGGATTTATTGCATGCTATTGAACAAGTGGGAAAGCATACTCTGCAATGTGGTTTTGATTCTTTGGAGGCTTCTTGTAGAGCTGCAGTTACAGGCTCAGTTATTCGAAGACATGCTGGGTTGAAGGAACAAAGTTTACCTGACCATGTTAAAATTAAATTGTTGGATGCTCCACTACAGCATGATACTTTGTCTGGTGTTAAGGCAGAAGAGGTGTTAAAGAAAATGGAGGATAAAGCAAAGTCAATGCAAACTGTGAAAGATTTCTTACAGCTTCAGCCACCTAGATTTAGCAGAAACTGGCCCTCAAAAAATTGGTCCTTTCCAGTGTCAGACAGGCCACAAAGAGGCAGATACAGACACCCAAGAGGCAGATCTCAGCCCCAAGGCTCCTACAGACCTAAACAATGGGGTACTTCAGCCCCCAAAGGAGGAGAAGACAAATCACAACCTTATAGGAAACAGTCTCAATGACTTCCCTCTGCAAATGCCAAACTCTTACCAGTTGACAGCACCCCTAGGGGGAAAGCTAGCACTTTTCTCAAAAAATTGGCACATGATCACCCAAGACCAGTGGGTGTTAAATATAGTTTCTCAAGGGTACAGGTTCCGCTTCCACACGCTTCCAAAACCAAAAGGTATGCCAAACCTGCCACAAAACTAATGGGCAGAGGCACAAAAACAGATTGCTGCTCTTATGGATATGGGAGCTATTCAAAAAGTTACACAAGAAGAACAGGGCCAAGGTTTTTACTCAAGACTATTCCTAGTACCCAGAAAAGACAAAGCATGGTGACCAATACTGGACCTGTCAATCCTAAATACTTTCTTGGATGTTCCAAAATTCAAAATGTTGACACTGCAACAACTCTTGCCCGTGCTGGACAAAGTGGCTTGGCTAGATGTTCATCATGTTACCCTGCTGCAGTCATCACACTTGGGTTATCCTGTCATCAGGTGGTCCCGCAGTCGGCGGATTTCCAAAGTCTTGGTCCGATGTCGGTTGCTGTCGCCTCATCCCTGACGTCAGTGCACCAGGGGTACATATATTGCAACCAACGCCATTTTCTCCAGTCTTTCTTGACGTGCGGTGCCCGAAGCAGAAGCAGTTCGCAAGTGCCGATCGGCCGACTCCTGAGATTTTCGAATTTGAATTTCAGACCAAAATCTTCTATAAAGCTAAGTACCCCATTGGGGTAACTTTTCTTGCCTCAGACCGATGTCAGGAAAAGTTAACAATTGTATTTCTTGTGGGAAGCAAATACCTCATAAGGATTTTCATTCTTATTGCATACCTTGCCTAGGCCCTGATCACGACGTCACTTCTTGTAATTTTTGTGCTAGATTTAATAAACGTACTATTAAAAAGACGATTTGATTTCGCACAACACTTTTTTGGCAGAAAATTTAATTATAACATGCCGTCGGAGCTACCGACTACCGGCGTGCACAAAAAGCGCAGGGATAAAGATCGACAGCCCAGGCCTAAGCCCGATTCCGAGGCCTCGGTTGATCCGGTCTCCGGTTCTCCAGTTATCAGTGAGGCTCCGACGCAGCCTCTGACTACCGCAGTTCAGAAAACTGAGACCGCTACAGATATTTTGACGGAATGTACCAGGCCGACGCAGCCTTTTATTTTAGGCCCTACCAACGATTTACCTTCCAAGGACGTCGGTGCTTCTGAAACGCCATCGGTTTCTGAAATCGTTTTCAGACCGACTACTCTTACAGTCAAAATGTTTTCCAAATCGAAAAAGGCTTCACTTCAGTCTCCTGTTCAAGGCCCTATGCCTAAGAAACAGATGCTCAAGATGGCTGAAGATTTGATTTCTCTTATCAGGGGTTCTCAGCCTCCCTCCTGACAAAAGGCCTAGACAAGGGGAAGAATCTGCTTCCTCTGAACGACTGTCTATTTCTTCGGATTCCTCTGAGGACCAAGACTACTCCTTCTCTCCTTATGAAGATTCTGATGCTGAGGACTCTGTTCCCTCAGCTTCCCCTCCAGAAGATTACTCTTTTGGGGAAACTTTACACACTATGAGGGAACATTTTCACTGGGAAGGTCAGGATTACTCTGATTCCAAGAAAAGGCTCAGAGAGTTCCTTTTACTCCCCCAACACAGACCTCTAGCCATTCCTCCTGTTTTGGACATTGTGGATGATGTCTATTTAGAATCCAGTTTCAACCCTGACTCTCTGCCTCCTGCCCCGGCCAAGCCTGACAGATACTACAGAGTACCTGATTCTCACAAATTTCTTTACAAAAGCCCAGTAGCTGACCCAGAGACTATCTCCCAGGGTCCCAAGGGGGCTAAGGCTTCCATGGCTAAAAATCAAGTACCTTCTGAAAGGGATTCAAGAGCACTAGACAGATGGGGGAAAAAAGGTTTACCCCTCAGCCACTTTAGCTATGAGAGCTCTAAACTTTCAATTTCATATGCTTAAGTATCAGCAATTTCTGATCTCTCAGTTAAAACAAAAGATAACCACCCTCCCTCAACCACCCTCCCTCAACAATCTGAATTGAAAGAAGTACAGGATTTGTTGCATGCCACCGAGCAGGTGGGCAAACATACCTTACAATGTGGGTTTGATTCTTTAGAGGCCTCCTGCAGAGCAGCTGTCACTGGATCAGTTATACGTAGGCATGCCTGGTTAAAGGAACAAAGTCTGCCTGATCATGTTAAAGCAAAACTACTAGATGCTCCTTTACAGCAGGATGTCCTTTTTGGTGTTAAAGCAGAAGAAGTTTTAAAGAAAATGGAAGATAAGGCAAAATCAATGCAGACAGTCAAAGATTTCCTACAAGTACAACCCCCTCGCTTCAGCAGAAACTGGCCAACAAAAAAATTGGTCCTTTCCAGCCACTGACCGGCCTCAGAGGGGTAGATACAGGTGCCCAAGGGGCAGAGAACAACCACAAGCTCAGTATAAACCTCGCCAATGGGGCACTCCAACCTAGAAGGGAGGAGAAGACAGGTCTCAACCCACCAGAAGGCAAACTCAATGACTTGCACCTCAGCTGGCCAAACAAAGCTCTTTTGTCAGCCCCCCTGGGGGGAAAACTAGCACTATTTGCAGACGACTGGCACATGGTCACAAAGGACAAATGGGTCCTAGACATAATTTTACGAGGATACAGATTCCACGTTCACACCTTGCCAATAAAAAGAGGAATGCCAAACCTGCCACAAAATCAAAGGGCAGAGGCTCAAAAACAAATTACAGCTCTCATGGCCATGAGAGCCATTCAAAGGGTACCAACTCAAGAGCAAGGCCAAGGATTTTACTCAAGACTCTTCCTAGTACCCAGAAAAGAAAATGCTTGGAGACCAATTCTGGACCTTTCAATTCTAAACACTTACTTACAAGTTCCCATATTCAAGATGCTAACATTACAGCAGCTACTTCCCATGTTGGGCAAGGAAGCATGGCTGGTAACGTTGGACCTCAAGGAGGCATACCTGCATGTCCCTATCAGACGGAGTTGCAGAAGATACCCTCCGGTTCATTGCAGGTTCAACCCATTATCAATTCTCTGCACTGCCCTTTGGCTTATCTACTGCGCCCAGAGTATTCACAAAGTGCCTGGCACCAGTAATTGCATACTGCAGACAAAGAGGAATTGAAATATATCCATACCTGGACGACTGCCTCATCCAAGCAGAAAGAAAAGACATTCTCTTACAACATCTGGCTTTTGTGAAGCATCTACTAAATTGTCTGGGGTACACAGTAAACGAAAAGAAGTCAAAACTAGTACCCTCACAAAAAATGACATTCCTGGGTGCTAGCTTGGACACAACGGCCCAGAAGGCTTATCTTACACCAGACAAGCAATTACAACTGACTCAATATTTCAAGACAATGGTAACAAAGACCCAATTAACTGCAAGAAAAATTCTGCAGGCTTTGGGCTTCATGGCATCTTGCATTCTGATAATACCATTTGCAAAACTGCATATGAGGAAATTACAATGGTACCTAAAAAGCGTATGGTCTCAACACAGCCACAGCTTGGACACAGTGATATCTCTCATTCCCTGCCTTCAACAGGAATTTCTATGGTGGGCACAGGCATGTCACCTCAACAAGGGTCAGCCTTTCACCTTGCCCCCACCCAGGCAAACTATCACAACAGATGCTTCAGACTATGCCTGGGGGGCACACATGGCAGGGCAATGCATTCAAGGCCTATGGACTGCAGAACAAAGAAAACTGCACATAAACCAAAAAGAGATGCTAGCTGTACAGAAAGCTCTGACAGCCTTCAAGGATCTACTACAAGCCTGGACAACTTGCAATAAAGACGGACAACACCACAGTAATGTGGTACATAAACAAACAAGGGGGCACACATTCCTACCCTCTTTGCAGGCAAGCAATAATCATATGGAACACAGCTCTGGCCTACCAAGTCCAGTTACAAGCTCAATTCCTGCCAGGACAGAAAAACACATTGGCAGACGACCTAAGCAGAAACATCAAAGATCCCCACGAGTGGAAGCTAGACCCACAAATATTTACAATGATAACTCAAAGATGGGGCCTACCAAATATAGACCTGTTTGCCAGTCCTCAAAACTACCAGCTGACAAAATTTTGTACAAGGATTTTCCACCATCAAGCTTGGAAAGTGGACGCTCTCTCCTTCAGTTGGAAAAACCTGACAGCATATGCCTTTCCTCCATTACCTCTTCTCACAAAGGTTCTTTTGAAGGTCAAAAAGGAGAAACCTCGAATGATTCTCATAGCCCCAGACTGGCCACGCCAGCACTGGTACCCGCTATTGAAGAATATGGCTCACAGCCCACCATGGATATTGCCTCAAATACCTCATTTGCTCACGCAGCAAGAGAAGCAGATTCTACACAGCCAGATCAAAACCTTAAACCTGGCTGCATGGCAAATCAATTAAGCATCCAACCAGCCCCTCTTTCACAAGCAGTTCTGGATGTTATTCTAGAAGCCAGGAGGCCAAGCACCAGGAAGGCTTACTCGGACAAATGGAAAAGGTTTTCTGCTTGGAACCAAGCTAAAGGCCAAGACACAACTCAGCCTCATATGCCTCACATTCTGCAGTATTTAGCTGAGATGTTGCATAAAGGACTTTCCTTCTCCTCAATTAAAATCCATGCTTCAGCTATTTCAGCTCACTATGACACAAATCCACCTTTATTTTCAAATCCTCTCCTAAGGCAGTTCCTCAGAGGGGCAAAAAACATTAGACCACCTAGAAGAGCTCCTACACCAACATGGGACCTCAACTTTGTTCTGGAAAAACTAACGCTACCTCCCTTTGAACCAGCTTTTTCTGCAGACCTTCAGTTCCTATCTTGTAAGACTGCCCTGCTCCTGGCAATAACTTCTGCTAGGAGAGTTTCAGAATTACAGGCACTTATGGCAGTGGAACCTTTCCTCATTTTTCATCAAGACAGAGTTTCTACGAACTAATCCTTCCTTCATGCCTAAGGTGGTTTCCAGTGTAGCTTTAAATCAAACCATCCACCTACCCACTTTCTTCCCCAATCCACAGAACAAAGGTGAGAGACTCCTGCATTCCTTGGACATTCACAGGCAGCTTCGTTACTACTTGGATAAAACTAAGGCTTTCAGAAAAACTGACCAACTCTTTGTTTCCTATGCTACAGCTTCTCAAGGGAGGGCCATATCCAAGCAAACCATTTCTAAATGGATAGGCCATTGCATACGATTTTGCTATACCCATCATGGGAAACCAGGTCCTCCTACCATTAGATCCCACTCTACCAGGGCAACAGCTACCTCTACAGCCTTTCTCAGGGGGATTCCTACCAAGGAAATTTTAGAAGCTGCATCTTGGAGTTCTGTACACACCTTCACCAAACGCTATCACTTACCTCTTTATTCTAAGTCCAGGGCAGGCTTCGCCACTGCAGTTCTGCAGGGCCTCATTGCCTCCACTAACCCTCTATGATGCCTCCACCCTACCTTAGCTTTGGGACTCAACCCAAGTGTGATGACTGCAGCAGGGTAACACGATGAACATACTACAGTTTTGTACCTACCATAAATGTAGATGTTTGAGTGTTCACCCTGCTGCAGTCCAGGTTACCCTCCCTCCAACCCCTCTGATCTACTGGCTAAATGTTTGCTATGCCTTACTGATGTATTTGCTTATAGCTGAAGGTATTTTGTGTTTGTACAGTGTTCTCACCTTTTGGTACTAATTTGGATCACCTTTTTGGGGGCACCTGACATCTGGAGAAAGAAAAACTGAAGAAAATGGCGTCGGTTGCAATATATATGTACCCCTGGCACACTGACGTCAGGGATAAGGCGACAGCAACCGACGTCGGACCAAGACTTTGGAAATCTGGCCGACTGTGGGACCGCCTGACGACAGGATAACCCAAGTGTGATGACTGCAGCAGGGTGAACACTCGAACATCTGCATTTATGGTAGGTACAAAACTGTACTTTACTTTGGATCTCAAGGAGGCATACCTGCACGTCCCAATCAGACAATCGTGCAGAAGATACCTCAGATTTATAGCAGGCTCAATGCATTATCAATTCTCTGCACTGCCCTTTGGCTTATCTACTGTGCCCAGGGTCTTCACAAAATGCCTGGCACCAGTAATTGCATTTTGCAGACAAAAAGAAATCCAAATATATCCCTACTTGGACGACTGCCTTATTCAAGCAGACAGCAAGGACATTCTTCTAGAGCACCTGCTGTTTGTAAAAAGATTACTAATTTACCTAGGGTACACAGTAAACGAAAAGAAATCAAAACTAGTGCCCTCTCAAGAGATAATATTCCTGGATGCAAGCTTAAATACAACTACCCAGATGGTTTATCTCATGCCAGACAAACAAAGGCAACTGACTCATTACTTTCAAATGATGGCAACAAAGACCCAGTTCCCTGCAAGAAAAATTCTGCAGGCCCTGGGTTTCATGGCTTCTTGCATTCTACTAATTCCATATGCCAAACTGCATACAATGGTATCTAAAAAGTGTTTGGACTCAGCATTGTCACAGTCTAGAGACAATCATAACCTTGATTCCCTGCCTACAACAGGAGTTTCGATGGTGGTCCCAGGCCTGTCACTACAACAAGGGACAGCCTTTCACCTTACCTACAGCCAGGCAGACAATAAGAATGGACACATCGGATTATGCCTGGGGAGCACATATGGCAGGAAAATGTGTTCATGGCACCTGGCCCAAGGAGCAAATGCATCTTCACATCAATCAAAAAGAGATGCTAGCTGTACAGAATGCTCTGACAGCCTTCAAGGACCTAATACATCCAGGACAATTATTGATAAAGACGGACAATACCACAGTTATGTGGTACATAAACAAGCAAGGGGGCACACATTCCTACCCCCTATGCAGACACGCCATGACTTTGTGGAACACATCACTGGCCTACCAGGTACATCTGCAAGCACAATTCCTGCCAGGAACAAAAAATACACTGGCAGACGAACTAAGCAGACATCTCATGGATCCTCACGAATGGAAGCGAAATCCACAAGTGTTCAACATAACAAGGGAATGGGGGCGCCCAGACATAAATCTTTTCGCCTCTCTTCACAATTAGCAATTACAGAAATTTTATACAAGGACTTATCACTCTCAAGCTTGGAAAGTGGATGCTCTATCTTTCAACTGGAAAAACCTGACAGTCTATGCCTTTCCACCGATGCCTCTTCTCACCAAGGTGCTTCTAAAAGTCAGACAAGAGAGACCAAAAATTATCCTGATTGCTCCAGACTGGCCACGCCAGCACTGGTACCCAATCCTACAGATTTTGTCCCAAGGCCTACCTTGGCCTTTACCTCAAATCCCTCATCTTCTGACACAGCAAAACAATCAGATTCTGCACAGTCAACTCAGAACCTTAAACCTGGCAGCATGGCAGATAATGTAGCCACTCAGACTGCACCTCTCTCTAAAGCTGCTATGGATGTACTTTTGGAAGCCAGGAGACCCAGCACTAGGAAATCTTACGTGGAAAAATGGAAGAGAGTCTGTGCTTGGAACCAGGCACAAGGGCTCGACCCTCTGGTCCCTCATATACCTTAGATTTTTCAATACCTAACTGAGAAGTTGGACAAAGGCCTATCCTTTTCTTCTATTAAAATCCATGCCTCTGTCATTTCAGCTCATTACAATATGGATCCTCCTATTTTTTCACATCCTCTACTTCGACAATACCTCAGAGGGGCAAAAAATATAAGACCCCCTAGGAGAGCACCAGTACCTACTTGGGACCTCAATTTTGTTTTAGAAAAACTAACACTGCCTCCATTTGAACCAGCCAGCACAGCTGACCTAAAATTCTTGTCATGGAAAACTGC